>NC_060122.1:666675104-666978134 GCF_021461395.2 Schistocerca americana
GCCTGTTCATGCGCACAGCCAGTTTAGTTGTCGTCATACCAATGTAAAAGGCTGTGCAGAGCAGGCATGTCAGCTGATAAATGACATGTGTTGTTTCACATGTGGCCCTGCCTTGAATTGTGTATGTTTTACCAGTAGCGGGGCTGGAGTAGGTGGTTGTGGGGGGATGAATGGGGCAGGCCCTCCATCATAATTCTAGGGACCTAGGAACCTGCTAAACTGTACGTACCATTTGGCTTCTCCCAACGAACACCAGTCCCTTGGAACTGCGGAGATGGGAGCTTGCACTCCAACACATCCTTTCATCCCACCATCCCCCTGGACTGAGCCTACGTTAACCAACCTCACTCCCATTTACTCTTCAGTCTTCTCCTCTTTCCCTTTCCTCTTTAGCCATTCATGCATCTTTTCATCCTACATAGTTGTGTTTATCTTTATACTATAAACCTCTTTACTTCTGTATGCATCCTCTTTGGTTTGAAGCTGGTACAGTATTTACAGCAGAATATCTTTGGCTTCCCTCTGACACCCATGCCTCCATCTTTGCTACCCTCCCTGTTTACCTTTCCCCTGTTGCTACATAACCTGCGTTGTAAGTAACTGAATCCACTTTCCCTTCTTCCCCTTTTTTTCTCCTCTCTCCTCCCTGACGAAGGAACAAAGTTCCGAAAGCTAGGATACGTAAATTTTCTGTTCTGTTTTGTGTATCTATCGGCTGCACTGAGCTGAGGTAAGTACTGGCCAGCCCTTCTACCTCTTTGTTAGTATTTGTTTCACATCTTTATATGAGATTTTCCATTAATCATTTAAACATAATGAACACATTATCGTAGCCAGAAGAGATACATAACCAACACCAACTACAGTAGTACAAGTTTATGTGCCTTCAGAGTCCACATATGATGAATCACTTAGAAGGACTGATGATAAGATACAAAAAATTATTCAGTGTGTTAAGGAAAACAAAGATTTTAATGTGATGGGGACAGGGCCATCCACTGATTTCACAAGCAAGTGGGTAAACTTTTGTCAGGGCTCCCGAGCTCTTTCAGCCCACAGGAATTGTCACAAATACTGATTCTTCAGTACATTGTTTTACATGCGAGCAGTAAATAAATGCTGCCTGCACACTGCACTGTATTTGAACAAATACACATATAATGGTGATGATAATGAACCTAACATTTAGCCAAAGACCTTTGCAGCATACTTCGTTTTCTTTATTTAAAAAGTCTGATAGGATCTTTCAGTGTCAGATGAACAACTTTGTACAACTGCAGATGAAACTCTGAATCTTCTATTCTTGCAGCTGATGACGTTATCCACTACATCACTGAAGTTCATTTTAGAATCAAGTTCATGCTCTATTGATAACAGTGATAGGTGATTCAGTTTCTCTTGGCCTAAAGTTGATCTTAAATGATTTTTGATTAATGCTAATTTACTAAATCCTCTCACCTGAACAACAGTCACTGGTAGGGTAATGAAAATCCTGAGCAAAATGCAAACTTCAAGAAACACACCTCATAAACTCCACTTATATATTTCATTTATAAGAAGAAATTTAATCCCTTTGTTTTTTGTTGTCTTTGTCAAATCTGGAAGAGCAGCTCCACTCGCTGACTTGAACATTTCTATTTCTTTGATAAGTTAGTATTAATTTCTTAATCATATCACTATAATACAAAGTTGAATTTATTCTGAGAATGGCTTCAAAAGTTGTACAAATGTTTATCATTTCTTCATACAGAGAATCCACCTGAGAAACAATCTTGTCTATAGGAATAATCTTATCTATGATTATGTCAAAAACCTCTTTTTTGAAATTTTTGTTCTTCAGTTTCATCTAGGAGTGTGTCAGGTGCTCAACTACTACTCCAATCAGACTCACCAAAGAAAACCCTTCCTGTTTCTTCCTTTCTTTTTTGAGAAAACTGACTCAGACCCAATATTGTAGCCATTTTTCAGCTCTGCTTAAGAATTCAGGCCAGAAACCTTTTGACTGAAGAATCAAACTTCTTCCATTTATAAGGTCTAAAATGTCCTTCAAAACATTCCAGAGAGTGAATGTTTCAAACCTGGAGAAAAAAACTTCCTTTTGCTATCTTTACCACCACGCTAATGTAGGCATAATAAGTATAGTCCTCTCAGTTTTCCAGTACTTGTCACACTGTCTATTCCTTCATATTTCTCCAATTTCCTGTATTTATCAATTTCTTTTATTTTATTAAGATTGGCTATGTACTCCATATATTCTGTAATTACAGGTGTTAGTTTTTTCTTTTGACTGGTTTCTGTATCACATTCCATGTTTCGTACCTCTTGAAGTAGCCATGCCGAGTACAAATGTTATTTTATTTTATTATTATTTTCATTATTTTATTTTATTTCATTTTATTGGGTACATTTATTAAGATAAACTGTTTAAGTGAGTATAGTGTTCATGCTTTTCCTGTTTGCTCCATTCACGTTTATTTACTGTTTAACTTTTTACCTTTTACACTGTATAACCACCACACTGTCAAAACTGTGCCTCAATCTAGATATGTAACATCTTTCCCAGCATCATTTACAAACATTGTAATTACTTTGGCGATAATAGTCAGTTAAAATCTGATGATGGTCTTGTAATATAGCACTTTTCATTTAATAGTAACACACATAAAAAAACCACTCAAAAGCACAGAAGGAGATCTTATGGTACTCCACCACTCCAAAAATCACATACAATGAATTTCATGAGGAGCTGAAAATTTTTGTGCACAAAAAAGTAAGGAAAAAATTTCTCAATAACAAACTACATAGTAAATCAGTAATGTTTTTTCAATTATTTATCTTGTACCTGGTAACTGTAGTGATTTTTAGAAATATTTTCACTTCCTCAGACTCAACATATTCAACAAAATATTGGTAAAATAAATTTCATAACCGACAAGTTTTTGTAAAAAATTGTAACTCATAGAAAACATAACACCTCTGACCATATACAAACTACTTGTGAAACCATACTGTCATATTGTCTCTCTAACAGGATCCAATTACAAAAACAGTGTCAGTGATGATTTGCATGTACGAGATATTCTGTGTAATGGAAGAGGCACGATACTTGCAAGTACACAGACAAAAATACTATAATAACATTAGCATATAAAAAGCATCCCAAGATTTACTTCATCCGATTTTCCAACTGCAGTTGAACTTCAAAAAGACAACTAGATTCAATAAAATCATCTTGGGTTACAAGCTGCGTCATTTTGAATAAAACATTCAAGTCATAGTCACCAGCAGTTGAAATCACTGACTGCTGAGGTTGGTACACTGTACTGCTTATAAAGATGTAATGGTAGTGTCTGGAACCTTCCAGATAGGGCTGGAGTGGAACATGCGTGGAAGGTGGAAGGCAAGTTGAGCAACAGTTCTGCCCCGCAGGGGACTGAGTGACGACATCACAAGGTGCTAGCAACTGGCGCCAAATTCGAAACTGCTGCTCGTGCATCCTTACATGCGTCTAGCCTACGTCTGTTTCCACAGCCTACGTCTGTTTCCACTCAATGTACAAAACCTGCCCCCATGCCCTACTATGTTTAAATTCCTAATCTTTGTTACAATTTTTGTTATTTTATTCAAATTTTGGCCACTTCTTAGATAGCAGAATCCCAATACGATGATGTTTGAGAGAAAACCCTCATTTTTTCAAATTGTATTTTATGCCTATTTTCTCAGCAATGTTCAGTCGTGGTCAGCTTCTCAAGTTCTCTTTGTTTAATATGCTGTTGTGCAGACCATTCATAGCAGATACATTCATCACATGTCACACATTGATTTCTGTGGTTATTTAACACAGTGCTGCTTGTCTGTTAGTACTCATATTTCTATACAAACACTGCTGCTCCCAGTCATTAAGTGAAGACTGCATTGTCTGTGGTGTGAGGTAATGCCTGAAATTTGGTAGTCTCAACACACACTACACAGTATGGATCTCAGAATACTTAACTCCCTAACAATTTCCAAAATGGAATGTCCCATGCATCTAGCTCCAACTTCCATACCGCATGCCAGGTCTTAATTCCAATTGTGTGGCCGTAATAACATCGGGAACCTTTTCACGTGAATCATCCAAGTACAAATGACAGCTCCACTAATGCAATGCCCTTTTATATTTTGTGTACACAATATTACTACCATCTGTATATGTGCATATCACTATACCACAACTTTTGTCACCTCAGTGTAAAGTGGGGACAGAAATTTCTAGAAAGTCCTTCAGAATAACTAAATGACTGAAACAAGGATGCTGTCTGCCTACCACATTCTTTAAGACGTATGTGCGGAAGGCAATAGATGTAGAAAGTGTATGGGCATAGAGATTGAGGTAGGGAACCTGTTTATGTATTCAGCTTTCCATCCTGATGATCAGATCATCGCAGCAAGTAATGAAGAGGAGATGTCTCACATGCTTGGGAAATTGTTGGCAGAATATAAAAAGTGGGATTTGGAAATTAATTTTGAGAAGACAGAATATCTACATTGTGAGAGGAGGGAAATAACTTGGACATTGGTGGACATCAAATTGAAGTGTGCAAAGAGTTCAAGCATGTGGATAGTATTCTATCATGTGATGAAAGACGCGACACATATCTAACAATGGATCAGACAGGGATGGGAGGCTATCTAAAAATTAAATACTGTACTTCGGTCCTCAAAAATGGGTTTAAAAGTTAAAATGCAATTATACAAAACCATCGTGAAATCAATAACAAGTTGTGGGAGTGACTGTTGGGAACTCGCAGAAAGAAACAAAAAGGGACTTAGAGCTTTATAAACGGATCTCTTGAGAAGAGCACATAGGATTTCCTGACCTGGCTGCATTAGAAATGAGGAAATTAGAGAGAGGAGGTGGATTCATCATAGTACCATGTATAAGATAGAGGAAAGATAGTTTGCATGGTCAAGGCATATCAAAAGAATAAAAGAAGGCACGTGGCCCAAGAAAGCGTATCCAAAAAGTGGTGGAGAACAGTGGAAAAGAAGATGATGAAGAAGAATGGAGGAGACTGGGGTGTTTTATGACTGAAATGAGGGATGCGGTGACTGCTGTAGGGGACCCACGACATGAAGAGAAGGTTTGCCAATGACGCTGACACTGTCAGAGACTGCAAAGGACTTGGAAGAGTAGTTGAACAGAACTGATAAGAGGTTGCAAGATTAACATCAACAAAAGTTAAAGTACAGTAATGAAATATAGTCAAACTAAATCACAGAATGCTGAAGAAATGAGATTGGGAAATGAATCATGAATAGTAGTAGATGTGTTGTGTTAGTTGGGCAGCAAATAAACGAGCCTTGTACAAAAGTCAAACAGGAAAATAAACAGATAAGAAAAGCAGAGAACACAAGAGAAGCTTTTTAAATACAGTGCTACAGGAGAATCCTGAAAATTACAGGGGGGAAAACTTAAAACTTAAGTAGTGAGGTGGTACTGAATCAAACTAGTGACAAATGGAATTCTTGACAAAACTTGACTAAAAAAAGACAGAGATCGATACGGCACATCCCGAGGCATCAAGGAATAGTCAATTTGATTATGGGGGGAAGTGTATCTGAAAAGGGAGGGGGGGGGGGGGAGGGAGATTGCAGAGGGATACCAAGACATGATTGCAGTAAGTAAGTTCAAATAAATTCATGTTGCAATAGTTACAGTTATGCAGCAATGTGGAGGCTTGCACAGCAGGATAGGCTAACAGAGAGCTACATCAAACCAGTCTTCGGGTTGAAGACCACTCTAACAGTTTCCGTGATGATAAGAAAATAAGGTGCGCGTTCCAGAAGTATCCAACCTCCTCCTCTCCCACGCAAAATTAAGTGCAGAAGACTCCCTTCAGCAGAGATTTATAGGGGGACATTGATGTGCAATCATGAATTTTTACCTGATAGCGGAAAGAGCAGCAGTCACTGGAAGTCGGCATGCAAGGGCTGATGTGTAAGAAGTGATTATTAGATCTCAGGAACTAATAAAATGATGGAATTTTATGCAGTACCACTTCTCAATTTTTCTATCTAAAACGTGGCAATACTCTTGTGGAAGCCATTTACAAGATTCAACACACTTTTAGGGATGAAGCAATGAGCAACTCACTGATGAAAGAGTGATACTATCACTTCCAAGAAGGCCACATATCAGTGGAAACTGAATCATGTCCAGGCAGACCACAAATAGCCAAGATTATTACGTAGTAATTAAGCAAGTGCTGACCTTGGTTGTGAAAGACCATCATATCACAGTATGGGAATTTGTTAGCAAGACAAGGGTAAGCATTGGAATGGTACATTCTATTTTGACCAATAATTTGTGCATTAAGAGTGTGTGTGCGAAATTCGTATAAAAAATGCTGACAATGGAGCAGAAGTGGTACCATCTAGAAATCACGAGACATGCTGGACAGTGCAAACAGTAACTGTAACTTCCTGAACACTGACCACAGGTGATCACATGTGGGTTTATGGGTATGGCACAGAAACCAGAGAGAGAGAGAGAGAGAGAGAGAGAGAGAGAGAGAGAGAGGGAGGGAAAGTTTCCAACAGTGGCAGAGGCACTGGGAGCAGTGTATCCATCACCAAGGTGACCACTTTGAAAGGGATTAGGGTTCTGCAGTTCCAAATCAATAAATATATTACTGCCAACTAATACTTTAACACACCTAATATGTCATATATTTAAATATAACTTCAATTGTGTCATGGCTTTAATCAAGTAATATGCAGTGTCAGTTACAAAATACAATACCTGCTTGTACTGGGTAGTATTTTGTTACAGCAAAGACATAACTGTTAGTCACCTGGAAAAAAACTGCTCTTCTGCATAGAAACGTGATTTAAATGTTTCATTCTTGTTTGGATTCAGTTAAAACATATGCTCTGTCAGTCAACACCTACACAAAATTATTTTTAAATTTCTCTCTAATGTTTTTAGTAGCAAGACATGAAAACAATTATTTGTGCACAGTGTTTTAATCTTCCGTTTTGTTCTACAGTAGAATATCTGCTCCAGAAAGTTTTACAATGAGAACTGTGAAATATTTTTCCTAACATTCCTTGTATTTATTTGCTTGAAAACATTTCCTGCAATCAATAGAGCCTTCATAGACTTCAGAAGGAAAATCTAACTCTCTTGATCATTTCTACTTTTAACACACACTGCTGCTACAGTCATTTAGATTCTTCTCATTTCCACTTTAATATTATTGAGCAGGAGACAAAGGAGTACACCCAAGGAAGCATGGCAGTTACAAAATTGAATATGCTCATTTGTCACTACAAAATTGTTTTAACAATTAAACAGTTTTAACATTATTTGAAGTCATTATTAAACCACTTAGAAATTAAAGTTAGTGATATTAAATTGTAAAGATTAGCACTGCAGCACAGATTTGTAGTTGGAAGAGAAAGATTGTGTCTATAAGGTATAAAAGCACATTTTTTTTAGTCCTGCTTAAGTCATTATACTTTCTCCATCTTTTCCCCAGTAATATGATGCCATTCCTCAACGGTGTTTCTGGAAGGTCTGCAGAATATGAATCTATGGCTGTCACAACTAAATTGAAATCAAAATTTAGGAAAAAAAAAAAAAAAAAAAAAAAAAAAAGAGTTTAACATCCCGTCAATGATAGGGGTCATCACAGACAGACCCCAAGTGTGTATTAGGAAAGAATAGGGACTGAAATCAGCTGTACCCTTATCAAAGAAACCATCCCATTATTTGCCCCAAGCAAATTAGGAAATCATAGAAAAACCTGGATGGTTGGACAGGGACTTAAATCGTCACCCTCCTGCATGTAAGTCCAGTGGGCTAACCACTGCATCACTTTGCAACATGAACTCAACCTATGTCTTTAGATATCAGAACAGGTGGAACACATCAAGTGCCACATCTGTTGAATAGAATGTATGTTCCAACATCTCATACTTAAATTTGGTCACATTTCCTACTGTCAAAGAACCTTTGTGGGTTTGAAGAATGATGATTTTTGTAAATAAACCAGTCCATTTCTCACAATGAGTTTCATGCAGTGGCCCAAGATGATATCCATAGTACTTGGCAGTAATTGTTCTACTCTTTGGAAGGTAATGAATAAGATTCTAGAAAATTCTGTCTATAATGCATATGAAACAGTATTCACTGACTCTGGTGCAGAGCCACCAGTTTTAGCCAATTTCATTATTGAATTTTCTCATTTTGAGAATACTGAATGAGCAATCTGTCTTTCTTACTAAAAACAGTCAACAGCCTAGATCGCATAAATATTTCCTTATTTAAGACAACCGGTTTTGACAAAATCAGCATATTATGAAGTGTTTGTGATAATTAAAATATTCTGCAAATGGCCATGATCATATATATCACTCACAGATGCTTGTTACATAGCACATTGTTTACATAGGCTGGACATGTGCTGATTTGTATCCACATGATAACTTGGTGTGAGGTACAATGTACAATGAACACATTTCACAACAAAAAGATTTTTAAGACCTGAAGTTTACAGCAAAGTCAGTTGAAACCAGTTGTCTTAAATACAGAAATACTTATGCAATCTTGGCTGTTGAATGTTTTTAGTATTTCGTTGTTACTATTTCCTTTCTTGTGTGAAGTGGTGGGGCACACCTCATTTGCAATAACAAACTGGTCAACAAAAGCAGCTGCATTCATTTTAAAATGGTCCAGATTTGTATCTGCATCTACACCCCACTATGCAAACCACCGTGAAGTGCATGGAATAGGATGTGTCCCATTGCACCAGTTATTAGGGTTTCTTCCTGTTCCATTCACATGTGGAGCTTGTGAAAACTGATTGTTTGAATGCCTCTGTGCATGCAGCAATTACTCTGATCTTATCCTCATGGTACCTATGTGAGCAACATGTATGGGGTTGCTGTACATTCCTAGAGCAATGATTTAAAGCCAGTTCTTGAAACTTTGTTAATAGACTTTCTCGGAATGGTTGACATCTTTCTTCCAGAGTCTTCCAGTTCAGTTTCTTCAGTATCTCTGTGACACTCTCCCACACATTACATGAACCTGTGACCATTCATGCTGCCCTTCTCTGTATACAGTCAACATCCCCCATTAGTCCTGTTTGGTATGGGTCCCACCCACCAGAATGGGTCACTCAAATGACTTGTAAGCAATCTTCTTTGTAGACTAATTGCATTTCTCAGTATTCTACCAATAAACCGAAGTCTACCACCCGCTCTACTCACAACTTAACTTTTGTGATCATTCCTTTTCATATCCCTACTAGGTGTTACACCCAGTTATTTCTATAAGTTGGGCGATTCCATCCGTGACTCACTGATGTTATAGTCATATGATACTATGTTTTTTTTTTTTTTTTTTTTTTTTTTTCATTTTGTGAAGTGCACAATTTTACATTTTTGAACATTTAAAGCAAGCTCCCAGTTGTGACACTCTGAAATCTATGAAGATCTGACTATTTATGCAGCTTCATTCAGGCAGTACTTCATGGTAGATAATTGCATCACCTGCAAAAAGTCTGAGGTTAATCTAAATATTGGTCGCAAGGTCATTAATATACAACATGAACAGCAAAGGTCCCAATACACTCCCGAAGTTACTTCTATATCTGACAATTACTCCCCATCCACAATAACATGCTGTGTCCTCCCCAAAAAGTCCTCAATCCAGTCACAAATTGCACTTGACACCCCATGTGATCGTACTTTTGACAAAAAGCGTTGGTGTGACACTGAGTCAAATGGCTTTCGGAAATCAACAAATATTATATCCACCTGACTGCCTTGATCCAAAGCTTTCTGTAAGCCATGTGAGGAAAGCATGAATTGGGTTTCACATGATCAATGTTTTCAGAATCCATGCTGGTCGGCATGGGGGAGGTGATTCTGTTCGAGATAGGTCATTGTGTTCGAGCTCAGAATATGTTTTAAGATTCTACAACAAATCAGTATCAATGATATTGGACAGTAGCTTTGTGGATTACCTCTACTACCCTTCTGGTAGAAGGGCGTGACCTGTACTTTTTTCCAATAACTGGGCACATTTTTTTGTCCGAAGAATCTGCAATAGATTACAGTTAGAAGAGGGTCTCACTCAGCCACAAATCCAGCATAGAATCTGATAGGAATTCCGTAGGACCCTGGAGCTTTGTTCAATTTCAATAATTTCAGCTGTTTCTCAACACCACTAACACATACTGCACTCATCTTTTCAGTGGCATGGTGATTAAATTGGTTGTTTCTCCAGGTTTTTCTTTGTAAAAGAATATTTGAAAACAGAGTACACATCGCAGTTTTCGCTTTGCAACCCTCAATTTCAGTTCCGGTCTCATTTCCCAAGGAATTGATACCAATTTTGGTGCTACTAATAGCCTTTATATATGATCAGAATATCTTTGGGTTTTGTGAAAGATCATTTGACAACATTCTGCTATGGGAGTCATTGAAGGCATCGTGCATTGCTCTCTTGACAGTCAAAACTATTTCATTCAGCATCTATGCTTTGTTTTACACCAATTATGCAGTAATCTCCATTTCTTTAGGAATTTCCATATACCATGGAGGGTCCCTCCCACTATGAATTGTTCTACTGGGTACATCTCTGTGCAGTGCATGGTCAATTATTCTTTTAGACTTGAGATATAGTTCCTCTACATGCTCCTGCCCTGTGCTGTGGTGAAAGTTTCAAGTTCCTCACCGAGACCCGACAGTATTGACCTTTTTATTTTGTTTACTGAATATATATATCTTCCTGTTTGTTTTAGTTACCCTTTGTACTTTTGTAATCATTGTTGCCACAACCACATCATGATCACTGATCCTAGTTTCAATGCAGACATTCTCAGAGAGGTCAAGTCCATTTGTTGCCATTAAATCCAATATGTTTTCTTCATGAGTGGGGTTTCTAGCTATCTGTTCTAGGTAGTTTTCAGAGAAGGCATTTAGTAAAGTTTCATAGTATGTGTTATCATGCCCACCACTAACAAAACGGTAATTTTCCCAATTATTTGTTGGATGATTATAGTGTGATTGGGGAACTTATGTAGAAGTGAACTGTGGTTTTCTCTGAAGTTTTCAGTTACATCAGGAGATGAGTCTGGTGGGCAACAGAAGGATCCAATTACTATTTTGCACCCACCCCTCACACTGAGAATTGCCCCGACAATCTTATATGCAGCATCTATTTCTATCTCAATGGATCTGAGTTTGTCTACTGCAACGAATACACCAAATCCATTTCCCATTGGCCTATCCCTTTTCAAGTACACTTAAATTTTCACCAAAAGTCTCACTGCGATCAACTTTAGGTTTCAACTAGCTTTCTGTACCCAGTGTTATGAGAGCTTCACTGCTTCTCAGGAGTGCTTCAAACTATGGCAATTTGCTGTGAAAGCTCTGGCATTTAACTACCAGGATTTTAATATTCTCACCTATGGAAAGCATTTTTTTCCCCCAATCTATCACTGATACTTCTGGATTCCCGATAGATATTGTTATCTGGATTGGATGGAGTGTTGTCTAATCTAAAAAACCCTCATGTGCTCACCAAACAGAGTCAGGTACTTGAGTAGCAGCCTCTGATGTGTAGTGCATGCCTGACCCATTTAGGGGCTTCCTACAGTTCACAACCCCATGGCCCACAGAAAGTCACAGCCTAGCTTGTCACAGAGCTCTCAAAGTCTCTGGTCCAGTCCTTCCACTTCATTCAGAACCAAGGGGGACACAAAAAGTTCTGGGACAATGCTGCACATTGTGAATTTTGTTGAAATTCCATGCACAAGACTGGTCTTATCAACCTTTTCTGACAGTCCTGAAATGATCCAAGAATGACTTTTGAGACCAGATGACAGGCATCATTTGTTCCAATGTGTGCCACAATCTGTAGCTGGTTGCACGCTGTTCCCTTAATGGCTGCCGAAATAGCTTCTTCAACATGTTGAATGAGGCCCCCACGAACACACACTGAATGCACCCGGTGTCCTTTCCTGTACCTTGCTGTCATTTCCTAAGGGGTACTATCACTAACCATAGATTTCAACTGCTGAAAATTAATAGACCCCTACCCTTAACCTATTGTGTTTGCCTCTGCTTGACAGGACAAGACTGGTTTTCCCAAAACATATGAAGTGGGTCCCACTGGTTCAGTTTCAATTTTCAGACAAAGAACCTCGAATTTGTTGGTTGGGGCCCTGAGGCCTCCCTGGTGCCTGTCGAAGGATGCTTAGATTTACCCCCGAGATGCCGCTCACATTCAAGTGGAAGAGTAATTTTCTGCAGTGGACAAAGCATCCACAGGAGACAATAGTACTTTATGTACCTTTGGTACTGGTGCCACAGATACACAACTCTCAGGAGCTCTTCAAACACACTGACTCGGAGCAGCTGCCAATTGTTTGACAGTAGACAGGGCTATTTCAAGCTGCTTATGAATATCAACCATCTCATCTTGTGTTCAAGAACAACCTTCACAGTGGGGCTACACTTTGGCTGGGAAAATTTATTATAGGACAGTGAACAAATAACTTTAAACTGAATATGTTGGTTATTTTTTATATCTGTTGAGTTAAAAAAAATATACTATTAAAAAATAGAATCAAATAAACAAAATGAGATTTCAATTAAAGCAACAGAAAAACCTGTGGTAAAAATTACTAATTTCCTAAACTTTGAGACTAATTGCAGTTATTAGCAATCCAGGAAATAGTGTTAATTTGCAATAAACATAAATAACATCTACTCCTGTTTAAGGGAAAACTTGATATAGTGGAATATGTTAGTTAGAATATCTGTTACAGTAACTAAACCACAAATGCCAATTTACTATGAATCAGAAAAATATGCAGCACCAACAAAGCATGTTTCTGCCTATTGCAGCTAACAACATCACACAAATGTTTTTTGCTTGGCATTCAACAAATATGACAACAGTCTCTTCCTCCTGGTTCACCTGTTGTATCATCTATGGCACAAACAATTCACTGCTGAACATCGAATGCCACTTGCTCATTATTTTCATCATTGGAGTCATTTTGCTATGTCATTTCACACGGGTGACTGTCAACAAAAAGTACGGGCATTTTTAATTCATACATACATTTATTCTTCATCATGATGCATCTGACATCCACTGCTGGATAAAGACCTCAAGTAGACTTTCCACAAGTTGTGGTCTCTAGTGATTCAGATATTCTGTTCACGTGGTCTAACATAAAACTAAAATAATCAATTATTGATAATATAATATAAACTACTCACCAAGTGGCTGCAGGGGAACACACACAAATGGGTTTAACTATTATGAAATTTCGGAGCCAGTGGCTTCTTCTTTCTCTGGCAGAAGAGTTGAAGGGGAAGGAAGAGGGGTGAAGGAAAAGGACTGGATCGGTTCTGAGAAAGGGGTGCAGGTCAGTGAAGTCACGCAGAACCCTGGGTCAGAAGAGACTTACCAGAAGGGACGAGAAGGAAAAACTGATTGTTGGGGACTGCACTGGATGAGATTTGAAAACCTGAGAGCTTAAAGGTGGAAGACAAGGCAATATGCAAGACAGAGATTACTACTAAAACATCTTGCATGAGTTAATAAGAATGAAAAGCTAAGTGAAAATGAATGGAGTAGAAAACTAAAATGGAGTGAAAAACGGAGTAGTTAGTGTGAATAAATGCTGAGATGGAAGGAATTAATGTAAATTAAGGCCAGGTGGGTGACAAGAACCAAGGACAACTGGATTCTTCTCTCAGACACCAGTTTCTCAGAATTCTGCAGGTGGGAATTAACACTACGTGTCCTTGGTTGTCACCATCCACCTGACCGTAATTTACATTAATTCCTTCTGCCTCAGCATTTATTCACAGTAACTACTCCTGTCTTCCTTGGTTTCCTGCACCTTTTATTTTCTGACTCTTCTTTTTTTTTTTTTCATCATCCCCCTCCCACCTCCGTTACATACAATGCACTTCGCTTTTTGCTTTTCACTCTTGTTAACTCATGCAGGCTGTTTTAATAGTAATCTCTGTCTTGCATATTACCCTGTCTTCCACCTTTAGGCTCCCAGGTTTTTAAGTCTCATCCGGTGCAGTCTCCAACAATCAATCTTTCCTTCTCATCCTGCCCAGTAAGTCTCCTCCGACCTGAGGTTCTGGGTGACTTTTCTGAACTGTACCCCTTTCCCTAAACCTCTCCAGTCCTTTTCCTTCACCCCTCTTCCTTCCCATTCAATTCTTCTGCCAGAAGATGGAACCACTGGTTCCAGAAGCTTATAATAGTTAAATCCTTGTGTGTGTGTGTGTGTGTGTGTGTGTGTGTGTGTGTGTGTGTGGGCGCGCGCGCGCGCGCGCGCGGCTGCGTGTGTGCTTCAGTCCGGAAACACGCTGCTGCTGCTGCTGCTGCTAGTCGCAGGTTTGAATCCTGCCTTGGGCATGGATGTGTGTGATGTCCTTGGGTTAGTTAGGTTTAAGTAGTTCTAAGTCTAGGGGACTGATGACTTCAGATGTTAAGTCCCATAGTGCTTAGAGCAATTTGAACCATTTTGTTCAATATATTTTCTACTGTCATCTACCCATATTTCATTAGGTTGTCATCTTTATCTTTTCTTTTTTCTTGGAATTCAGAAGAAAGTTTCCTTGGTCCACCTCCCACTCATTCAGATTCATTACAGTACACACTCATCTTCATTTTCAGTCTGTTACCTGATCCATTTGTTAGTGTCCCGTCTCTCCTGGTAATTAGCTGTTGCATCTATCCCTTACTCACTGAGAACCATTAATTTGAAGTTAATATCGCACTGACATAACTCAATACACACTGACTGTTAGACTTTCCAGAAACATCACAAGGTTAATTCTGAAAACTATTTAGTTTATAAAAAGGCCAAGACATATTTTACTCTTCTGTTTGTTTATTTTCTTCTCCATCCAGTCACTGTCTTCAGCAGCTGTAAATACAAAAACTCAAGGTGGTTCAGGTATGATCCATTAACACGAATTCCTTCGTTGTTTTACAAGTTCAAGTCCTTCAAAAACTTTCTCTTGGATGCCTGATGCCTATGAACTGTTTTGGTGATATGGAATTTCCATGCCCGACTCCTCTTTCAATTCTGAATTTCACAATATCTGACAAAACCTAATGAATGCTGCAGCACTAATGTACATACTAGTCATGATACTAAAACAACCTGAATGAATGTGTTGACTCTTCAGTAATATTAGAAAACACTGTGGTGGAATTGAATCAAAATCTATTTTTTTAATCCTTCAATCCTACACAAGGAAGTAGTTCGTAACTATTGCCCCTCCCTGCCAGAATTTTGTAGATGATCCAGTGTGCTGCATCCTCTTCTAAACTGCTCAATTAAAATCTATCAAAGAAAAATCTAGGATGGAAGGTAACAATATTACGAAGAAGATAGTTGCTACTCACCATACAGCGGAGATGCTGAGTCGCATATAGGCACAACAAAAAACTCTGCAAACTACCCTTCTATACAAAAGATACCTACCATTTCCTCCACCACTTCTCCACAGTTCCTGTTCCTTTACAACATGGTGCCCTGCTCATCATTATTGATGCCACTTCCCTTTACACTAACATCTCTAATGCTCACAGTGTTACTGCTATTGAACACTACTTTCCCGTCACCCGATGGAATGGAAACGAATAACCTCCTTCCTAGCCACCATGACCAACTATATTGTCACCAACTATTACTTCTCCTCTGAAGGCATGACCTACAAACAAATCCAGGGTTTGGGCACCTGCAAGGCATCGTTCTATGCCAACTTATTCATGGCACATCTAGAGGAATCCTTCCTAAACATCCAAAATCCCAAATCCCTCACCTGGTTTAGATATATTGATGACATGATCTGAATCAAGGGTGAGGACACCCATGCACCTTCCTCCAGAACCTCAACACCTTCTCCCACATTTGCTACACCTGGTCTACTCAACCCAAAAAGCCACCTTCCTAGACGTTAACCTACACCTCTAAGATGGCTTCGTCAGTACCTCTGTCCATATCAAACCTACAAATCACCAGCAATACCTCCAGTTCAACAGCTGCCACCCATTCCATACCAAGAAGTCCTTTCCATACAGCCTAGCCACTAATGGCCATCGCATTTGTAATAATGAGCGGTCCCCCTCAAAATATACTAATGTCGAACTGAGGCCTTCACAGTCCATAATTACCCTCCCAATCTTATAGGTAAACAGATCTCCTGTGCCTTATCTCTCCACTCACCCACTACCTGGCAAAATCTTCCTGTCTGCCCATGGAGGAGTATTCCCCCATGATTCAGTACTACCCAGGATTGTAGCAACTGAATTAAATTCTTCCCCAGGATTTTTTACTACCTGTCATCATGCCCTAAAAAGAAAAATATCCTACCCACTATTCTTCTGTTCCCGCTGACAGTAGTACACTGCCCACGAAACCTACACAATATCCTCATCCATCTCTACACAACATGTGCTCCCAAACCCTTGCTCATGGCTCATATTACATTCTCCCAGCACCACCAACTCCAGTCCAGTCACAAACATCACCTATCTCATCAAAGGTGGGGCTACCCGTGAAATCAGTCATGTGATCTACAAATTAAGCTGCAACCTTTGTGCTGCATTATACGTGGGCATGACACCCAACAAGCTCTCTGTCCTTATGAATGAATGCTCACTGACAACCTTGGAAAAGAAACAACTGGACCATCCCATTGCTGAGCACGCAGCCCAACACAACAATCTTCATTTCAATGACTGCTTCACAGCCTGTTCCATTTGGATCCTTCCCACCAACACCAGCTTTTCTGAATTACACAGGTGGAAACACTCCCTGAAATAATCCCACATTCCTCAAACCCTTCTGGCCTCAATCTTCATTAGTCATTGTCCTTACCCATCTAGCCCCTTCCCTGCTCCCTTTCCAGCACTACACAGCACTCTATTCCACCAATACACACTCACCTCGTCCCTGTATGCCCCCGCAAGCAGCACTTTACCATCCGCCACCGCTACCTGCTATCCCTTCTCCTCCCTGCCCCAACTTCCAACTTACCCCCATGACCCAGTTGCCTCTCCCATCACGCACTGCTCGTCACAGTCTGGCTGAAAGCTCACTTTCTGATAGCCTTTTTGTTGTGCTTATCTGTGAGTCAGCATCCTCTCTATGCTATATGGTGAGTAGCATCCTTTTCATAATACTGTTCAATTAAAATCAGCCTTTTTCTTCTAAATTGTTGGTGATAATTTTAGTAAATATTTTGTAAATCATAGAGAGGAGGCCGATATGTCACAGCATTGTTCCCACAGAACTGTCTTCTGCTGCAGATATTTTGTGAATAATTTTGCAAATTCCTTTTACATTACTTTAGCTGTTGCTTCAACCATTTCCACTGAAACACCATCATTGCTAGGTGTTTTTCCTTTCTTCACACCTCTAATTGCTTTAACATCTCAACTGGCATTATTTACAGAATGTCAATTTCATTATTAACAGTCTCTGTGTGAGATGATGATGATTGTATTTTATTCTCTCTTTTGTTACTGGGCTATCTGCTAGTGCAACTGATGAAATGTTGTCTCCCTAAGTTTCCACTCCGTTCACGGGCACAACTGTATCTTGGTCACAGTTTGGCAGTGGCCATTCATGCAGACAGTCTTAAGTGATCCTACCTTCCTAGCCACCCAGAAGCCCTAAGCTCTCACCTAGTTTAGAATCACTGATGAACTCTTCATGATGCAAATGGAAGGTGATGACACCCTATCCACATTCCTTAAGAAGCTCTACAGCTTCTCCCCCATTCACTTTACCTTGTTCTCCTCAGAACAATACACTATCTTCCTCAATGTTGACCTGCACCTCATGGATGGCTTCATCAGCACTTCTGTTCACACTACTCTTCCCTACCACCAACAATATTTCCATTCTGAGAGCTGTTACTTATTACACACCACTCCAAGAAGTCCATTCCTTACAGCCTAACTAAGATGTAGTCATTTCATCTGCAGTGACAAGCTGTTCCTGTCCAAATATGCTAAGGGTCTCACTGAGGCCTTCAAAAACCAAAATTATGCTCCGCACATTGTCCAGGAACATGCCTCCCATGTCTTGTCTCCAATGTCACCTGCTATCCCCCACATACCCACTGACAGGACATGCCTCAGTACCATCCAGAACAGAGAAACTAAAGCATACTCTTCTTCATCAGGATTCTAACTACCTCTCTTTGCACCAAGAAATGAGGAATATTCTCCCTGTCCCTCCTACAGTTGTATTCTGCCACCTGGTGAATGTATGTAATATCCTTGTCCATCCCCACTGCACTACCATACCAACACCATGGATCATGGCTTGTATCCCTGCAACAGACCTATGCAACACCTGTTCCATACACCATCCTACCACCAGCTACACCTGTCCTGTCCTGTCAAAGGTATCTCCTAGTCCATCAAAGGCAGATCCAGCTGTGAAAGCATGTTGCCTACTAACTTACCTGCAATCACTGAACTACATTCTACATGGACAACACGTTGTCTGTCTGCATTAATGACCGCTGCAAACTGTAACCAAGAGAGAGCTGGACTACTCAGATGCTCAGCATGCTGCCCAACATAATGTGCTTGGTTTCAACTGCTTCATGGACTGTGCCATTACGATTCTTCCCACCAATACTAGCTCCTCTGTGTTGTGCAGGTGGAAACTCTTCCTGCAACATATATTTCATTCCCATAATCCCTCTGGTCTCAATCTTCGGTAGTTCCTGCCCTCCACCTGCTTCCATTCCCAACTCTCAGTCAAGTCTCTCTCACGCATTCTACCCCCACCGCCCAACTGCCCTGTATTGTATAGTCCTTTCCCCATCTTCGCATCTCTCCTCTCCCCTTTTCGCACAACTGCAGATGATGCACGTATCAACCTGCAATCCCATTCCTGCACATTCCAACAGACAGCACTTCAGCATCTCCTCACACTTCTATCCTGCTATCCTTCCTCTTCCTCCTCCTCCTCCTCCTCCAACTCTTCTTTACTCTCACTACCTATGACAGCCAACTGCTGCAACACACAAAGTCAGGCCACAGAGGGATGATAGTGGCTATACCCATGTGTGTTTTGTCTTTATCTAGTAAAGCACTTGGTCTGACAGCAGATAATATCTAGAGGTCTTTTTTCAATATGCCTGTCTGCCACTCAATGTCTTCTGTACGTAATGAGCAGCAATTAATCCTATATCATATTGTCGTTATTTCATAACATATTTTTTGTTGTTTAACATAAGTTTCTGTCCTATCATCTTCATTTTCATACTGTTTTCAGTTGTTTTCTCTTATTGAATTTTGATAGTATTTTCACACATCCACTTAAAATATTTCTGAGTAGATTTGTTTTTCAACACACTATCGCATTTCTTTTGTCTTCAGTTTGAATTTCTCAGCTTTATTTTATACCTGTCTTATTCTACATGTGATTTTCTTTTCTTTTTGTTTTTGTACCTTTGGTACCTTTTGCTGTTTGCCATAGAACATTTGTTAAAAAAACACATGCTTTTGTTTACATCTGTATGATCTTCATTTTCTAAGATGCTGAAAATGTGACTCAATTTGATCAAGTGTTATTAAATATATTTTCAATAGCTAGATTTCTGAGCTTTTCCTGATATGCCTGTTTGTTTCTAGCTTTTTATCCAGTCTGTGTGGCTTTGTGGCTTAATGAGACAGTAACAAACTAATACAAAGGTCCAGGGTTCATTCGATTCCAAGTTAGTCCTAAGATTTTTCCCTGCCACTTATTGCTTCTCTCCCCTCAGGCAACAATTTGTTAATGTGAAAAATGCTAAGCTGACTATGACTCATTCCCCAATAACTGGCTGTATAAGTCAGTTCAAAGGCCTGCATAACATACAGACACACCACCTCAAATATGACCTTGCCTGCTAATCCAGGCACTATTAAAATCAACATATGGGTTGAGGAGGGCATAATCTTTTATTATCTATTATTACATTTTGTCTTACTAGTCTATGATCTCTCGCAATTATAAAGTACTTTTGAACCATCTCATCCTGTAGAGTTTCATTATTTCAATTTTCACTTCAAATTGGCCTTTGCCAAATTCATTTTCTATTCATTTCTAGCCCAATCTTAAAAACACAAACATTTAGTTTACTAACCTGCACCAAGCATGACACTCGGATTGCTTGTATTAGTGCAAGATGTAATAGCAGCAATGACAACTGAACCATGGCGAAGAACATATTCTTGGCCCTCATAGATAATGGGCACCGACACATTCAGCTTGTCACTTGGTAGTCCAAATCCTTTAAACCCAATCTGTAACATTAGAAAATATTCTACTACTACTAATACTGTTGTTAATAATAATAATAATAATAATAATAATAATAATAATAATAATAATAATAATAACACAAACTGCTGCTGTTGCTGCTGCTGCCAACATAAATGCTATAGCTGCCTTTAGTAATATGTTTGTCAACAAAGCTGAAATACCTCTTCCACTGTAAGGCAATGAAAAGAAAGAAAATAGCTTCTCTATATGTGGGAGGGGGAGGGGGGCAGCAACTCTACTTAGTTTCACAATGAATGACTGACTAGTTTTTTGATTTACCATGACTAATGGATCAGGGTACACTTGCTACTAGTCACTGTCCATAACATATTCAAACTAATACTGAACTGAGATGTCTCACTTTGGGCGAGGAGGATGCGAGTTCAGTTTGCAGAATTTCTCCTCCTTTCACTCTCACCCCTCTCTTTATTCCTATTTGACGCCTTAAAATAAGGAATGTATGTAGAACTAATATTGGATACATAATCAAAAAAAAAAAAAATAAGAAAATGAATGGTTCATTTATTAAACAGGGGAAAATACAAAGACTATCGAAACTTCAGGCAGAAACTTGCTAACAATCGCAAAAGAAAGGAGGCAACTTTTGAAAATAAATACTTTCTCAAAAATGATATAGGAAAAGTGAATGTCAAACAAAAAAATGTGATTTTGACTTTTCCTTTTTATTTTTATATCACCCATTCTAAATGGCACCAATTAGAAAGTTGGCTAGACAACCACTGAAGAAATTTTGTTTTGACAGTGTCAAAAGCTCTGTTAACTGTAGCCAGATGATGTTCACACAAAGAGATGTATCCATCATTAAGTATGTAAATGTATTGAACCCATTATTTTTCTTAAAACAAGAAGTCGCCTCAATTTTCTTGACTAAACAAGTTTCAGCAAATAACAGGCATCTTCAATGGATCCCTTTTATAATGTTTGAAAAGTTAAATGTATGAAAAACAGCAGCAGTTTTACAGATTTTGTGTTGTTAATAATGTAGTACACATTATCAAAAAGGGGTGCAGCATACATGGTTAAAGCTTAATCCATCCAGAATCCAAGCAGCCATATACTGTCATTCTAAGCTCATTAATCCAAAATATTAGGAATTCATACCATCTTTAAGCTTGAATGTGATAAATATAAATCTCTCTCTTTCAGTGAAGAGCCTGGAAGTACTAATAAGTGAAAGCCTAAATTGTGCTGTACACTTACGTACAACGAGTAAGAAGGTATCACTGCATCTCTCTACGCACTGCAGAAATATAGAAAGCTCTTCCCTTTAAAACTGAGAAAGGAAATTGTACTTATAATTGATGATTACAGTAGTGTTATCAGACAAGGTCTTTTTCACGGAACCTCCACAATACTTTGAACTGGTGATGAATGCCTGCATACAACAACTCTATGACATATGACTGCCTTATTTCATGATCTTATGTACAGCTATTCTGGTTATGTGCACACAAGTGCAGAGACTTTTACATACTGCTGAATGAGATGAAATGTTTCTTACAGTGATGAAACTGAATTAGCACACTACAACAACAAGGAAAATAAACAAATACATAAAATTCTGTGGCTGTTATAATATGTTGTCATCCATATTGTATAAGCTATCTGGATGCTAACAATAACTGTTCTCGACAATAATCTTCATGTAAGGTAAGATAATTCTCTACAACTATCTAATTAAAAATATATGGAAAAGAAATATAACGTTCATGGTGTATCGGCATATGGTAACATAAAATGAGGTGTACTGCAGCACAAGACATAAATCCAGGATTTAATAAGGCTGGCATATTTCCTTTAAACAGAAATAGAGTCTTAGATATGCTGCCTCCTTAATCAGAATATGAGTATGACAATGAGAAAAATGACCTGAGTGACAGCCTGACCACATTTCTGAAAAAATGCATATGGTCAAGATAATATGATCAAAATATCCTGTATAAAGAAGCTGAATGTTCCTGCTGGTCAAGTATTACACTTCAAGACTTTGAAAGCAGTGAAAAAGAACATTCAGAGTCTGAAGTGGATGATACGGAAAATAAAGCATCTAGTGTCCATGTCATTGACAACATGTCCAAAAGAACAGACACCACACATACAATTACGTTGAGGCTGGCTAATGATCCCTTCAGTGCAGATGCACATCACTTTCGAACTCTTACGGGAACTGGCGAAACACTGCAAGTAAAGACAATAGAGGGCAGGGGCACTACGTCAATAGAATGCGGATAAGTTGAGAATTTGGTTCTGACGGGAGGTGTGGTAGGATAGTCCATGTAGTTGCGATGACCGCTGTATCCAGATGGCTCAGTGGTCGAGCATCTGCCTAATGAGCGAGAGACCTGGGATTGAATCCTGGTATGGCACAGATTTTCAACTTTCCCCACTGATGTATACCAAACCCCACTAGAAGCTAAATGTCATAAATTCCTTTATATATTGACGAAAGATACTGAACCAAATGGCATGAATAACATGGCGGGAGCTGGCTCAAGATGAATTTTCATTATATTCCAGTGATTAAACCAAACACAGGAAAAGTCTTGGGAAAATAGTCAGATGATATGTACAGTGGAACTGTTCTTTGTAAAACAGATTTACACGTTTTTGTTTTCCCAATGGTACCTGATGAGTACAAATTCAAGAAAACAGATGTTGCAGCAGTTCTTCAAAATCTGTAGTGCCACAGAAGGCATTACGTTTTTTGTGAAAACTCTTGCTACAAGGATGTATTTTTTCATAAAATATTTCTAAGCTTTTAATATCTACCATAATTTTTATTAATTGAAATAAAATATTTCATTTATAAATGTTCAATTGTCTTTTAAAGGCCTACTTTATATCAATAAAGCATTGACAAGGGATTACTGTGCAATTTGTGTGTGTGTGCATCCCTGCTGACCCTTACCCTAGTGTGAATAGGGACATCAATATAAAAAAATACACAAATTTTATAATGAGTACAAACGAAAAATTGTTAAATGTAATGGCTACCTACACAAGAGCAGACAACGAGTAGGATATAAATACTAAATAAATTATTGCTGCCAAGTTACTCAGAATGCTCTTCAGATATGGAGGCTACCAGTCAGTAAAATACCCGAGGCGGACCAACAACAGCACAGGCAGGAGAGGCTCACAGAGCTGTAATGAAGGCAACTGTCCTATAGCAGCCTTGAATCACGACTCCTGGTCCTACAGGTTGGGGGCTGCACAGACAGCTACTTACCCCCCATGTAAAATGCTGACTGATCTGGATACTCAATGCATGTCTCGTAAACAGAACGGAATTTAGGGGAACGGAAGTTGGCAAAACTCTTTTGGTTCTTGGAATACAAGAAGCCTGTACTGCCCTGGAAGTGCCCAAATACTAGTAAACAAGTTAGGAGAGTACAGGGTACAGCTGATAATTCTCCAAGAACTAAGACAGCAAGGAAAGGTGTCAGTGAAAATAGGAGACAGGACAAGAGTGTACAGAGGCAGTGGTCAATGCCGTGAATTTGAAACTTGATTCTACATTCATAAAACAATAAAATAACCCAATACAGGAATTCAAACATGTTAATAATCAAATACCATACATCACAATTCAGACGGAACACCACATTTTTACATGGACCTGCACCCACAGAAGCTATGGATGACAACATGAAAAAAGCATTCTAGGGTCAACTGGCACACATGTTTAAATCAAGAAGTAAGCATAATATAACAGTAGTGTTAGCATTTTTTAATGTCAAAGTAGGACAGGAAGAAATTTATAAACCGATCACTGCCAATTTCAGTTTATACAAGGAAAGTTCATATAATGGGGCTCCACTTATAAACTTTTCAATGATAAATGATTTCATGCTAAGCAGCACAAAATCTGAACCCAAACACATTCATTGAGGGACTTGGATATCACCAGATGGACAAGTAGTTAATAAGTTTGACTATGTAGCTATCCAAAAAGATTCCAAAATAGTATTAAAGACATTAGAACCTCTACGGGTGCAGACTGTGATGCAGACCATATGTTAATCGTATAAGAAATGAAAATAAAACTCAAAAGGAAACTAAATATAAACAGAGTGGAAATTAGTAGATACAACATAGGAAATCTGGTGCAAGAAAATATAAAAGAAAAGTTTACAAGAGAAATGGGCACTAACCCAACATCAACTAGATAGACCAAGAGGGAACAACATGATATCGAAAGCATATGGAAACTTTAATAATAGTATTCAAGACATAACTTCCACAGTCATGTGAAAAAGAAAATGACCTAACAAAATCTGGTTTAACGACATGTACAAAAAGAAAAAGTTCTGGACAGGAAAAATGAAAGAAAAAGTTCTGGACAGGAAAAATGCAAGGAAAGCATGGATTCCAGAAAAAGAACCGTATGACACTGAAAGAAAGATACTGTAAAATCTGTCATGAAACACAACAAACCCCAAGACAAGAGGAATGGGAATACCACAACACTACTCTAGGAGGAGTATAGTATTTCAAGCACCATAGTGCAAGACAGACATATCAAAATACAAAATAATATTAAAACTCTTCCCTACAAGGGAAGAGTTTACAAAGGATCAGCATAGGAAAATACTGACAAATATAAGAGTGACACATAAAAGAGATGGGAGACATCCCTCTCAACTACTCTGCAGTAAATATCTACAGATTTACTTCAAATCTGAAGAACCTCATTCAGCTATGCAGGTAACAAATCCAAGAGTAAACAAAATGCAGCAAGCAATAAAGAAATTAAAGAAAAACAAGGCTTTCAATGAAGACTACACGTATGCAGAGTTATTAAAGAATGGAGGACCATAACAGGAACACGAACTACAGTTTTCAATGCAAACAGTTCGGAATACAGAAATCGTGTGTGTGTGTGTGTGTGTGTGTGTGTGTGTGTGTGTGTGTGTGTGTGTGGAGGGGGGGGGGGGGGGGGGGGGGAAGAGCACTGTCTGGTGAAGTGTGCACGGACTAGGCTGCCAATAGGCGCAGCATCAAGAGGCTGTGAGGCAAGACAATGGGGAAAGGGGACTGGAAGGGGGAGGGGGAGGGGGAGGGGGAGGGGGAGGGAAGCAGAGAGAGAGAGAGAGAGAGAGAGAGAGAGAGAGAGAGAGAGAGAGAGAGAGAGAGAGAGGGGGGGGGGGGAGGAAAAGGAGAGGAGTGCTTAAGGATGAGGGATATGTTGCGTTGGCAGAGAGCAGCACACAAAGAGGGTGGGAGATGGGAATAGAGAGCAGATGATAGTGCAGAGGGAGTGGAAATTGTTTGGTGGAGGTTGCTGGGACAGTATGTTACATATGTTGAGGCTGGAATAATTTCGGGAGTGGAGAACATGTTTTAAGGATAATTCCAATCTGTGCAGTTCAGAAAAGCTGGTGGTGGAGTGGAGGGTCTACCACCTGAGTCTTCCACATGGATATGATCCTTGTGGCAATGGGTGGGATTGATAGTGGCATAGGGATGGACTAGGATGTTGTGGGGGTTGCATGGATGACAGATCACCACTTTAGCACTTTAGAATGGGGTAGGAAGGACCCTGGGTAGGTTGTCCCTCATTTCCGGGCATAATGAAAGATAATCAGAGCTGTGGCGATGGATGTGATTCAGTTGTTCCAGTCCATGGTAGCATTGGTTGATGAAGGCGGCACTCCTTTGTAGTTGGATCTTGGGGATGGTGGGAGGATTGGGGGTGTGTGGGGCAAACAGAAGAGTGAAAATAGGAAAAATGGATAGATGAGCAAGCACAATTAGCAAAAGAGGCAGCAAGACAAGGAAATAGAAGAGAGCTGTACAATACCACCAAATGACTCTCACTGAAGAACTTCAGATGTGAACGACCAGTTAAGAGCAAGGATTGGGTGATGATTACAAACCAACATGCACAACAGCTATAGAGATGAGAGGGGCATTTCAAGGAGTTGTTAAATCATAAAGACAACCAAGAGGGAACATGTGAGGGATGTTCTACAGGAAGTACAGCAGATCAAGATATCAATCAGCAGCATCCCACAATGGGAGAAATTAGGAGTGCTTTGAGAAGCCTTAAAAATGCAAAAGCTCCAGGCCTAGACCACATAGCTCTGGAGCTCTTAAAAGCCAATACTAAAAGTACCATTAAAATGCTCCACCCCTAGCTCAAGCATATTTGGCTTTAACAGAAATCCCCAAAGGAGTGGAAAAGTGAATTGGCGATAAAGCTCCCAAAATAAAGGAAATACATCAGATTGTAACAAGTGGCGTGATATTACATCACTGTTAGTTCCCAGTAAGGTCCTCATCAGAGTTATTTTAAATAGGATTAAAGACTTAGCTGAAAACTAACTGCGTGAAGAACAGGCTGGTTTTCAAGCACAATCCAGTTGTGTTGATCTTATCAGTAACTCTTAGGATCACATTAGAGCAAAACAAAGAATTCCAGGAAACCATGTGTCTAGCACTCAACGATTATGAAAAGGCCTTCGACTCTGTGAAACATCAAGTGCTGTGGAAGGCTACAGAAGTATGATATACAACAAAAGATTCTCAGCACCATCAAAGATCTGTATGATGGACACACATGTTGTGTACTCCACAATGGAAGATCCAACAGAGGTAACAGACAGAGTCCAGCAGGGCTGTATTTTGTCACCAATACTCTTCTTATTTATCTTTAACTCAGTTATGAGAAGAGTCATAGCAAAGAGTCACAGCAGGCAGGAGACTAGAAATCCAATGGGAGCTTCATGAAGGCCTGGAGGATCTGGATTTCACTGACGACATTGTTTTATTAGTTCATACGCTCAAAGATATGAAGCTACATTAAAGTCACTGAAAAAAAGAAGCAGAGATTGCTGGGTTCAAGACAGTCATACACTAAACAAAGAAAACGAGAATAAATTCTGGGAATATGGAAGTGCCGCTGTTTCTACGGGAGCAGCCAGTGGAGATCGTCAATTAATTCCTGTATCTGGGTACTGTGGTGACAAAAGATGGTGGAGCCGGAGAAGATACGAAGGACTTCACAAAGAAGGCAAATGGTGCCTTCACAAAACTGTATCCAATATGGAGAAACAGGAACATTACATGCAAAACTAAACTTTGTATTTTTAATACAAATGTGAAGGCTGTCCTCCTGTATGGCAATGAAAGTTGGAAAGTAGCTAAACAGACAACATCACAGTTGCAGAGTTTCATAAATAAGGGTCTGTGGTGCATAATGAATATCTGGTGGCCAGTAAAAATAAGTAATGAGGATATCTGGAGAAAAACAAACCAAATACCTACAGAGGAACAGAAAACCGAGATGGTTGTGGCACACACTGAGAAAGGCAGATGGAACAATCAAAAAGAAGGGACGGGAATGAAATCTCCAAGGAACAAGGAACAGAGGCAGGCCTAGAGGTACATGGAAGAGGATGATGGAAGGGGAACCAAGGAGAGTTGGCAAGACCTAAGTGGAATTGAGGGAAACTGGCAAAGACAGATGGATGGTGAGTTCTTCTGGATGCCCTATTCCTCCAAAGGAATTAAATGAATTAAGTAAGTCATTGTATCTTTTCTTTACATTGTTGATATTCCAACCTGGAGTTTCCAGTTGTATGCCCCACGGTTAAGAATGATCACCTTGTGTGCGATGAGTGCAGAGAAATTGCTTCAATGGATGCCATTTATCCTACTGATTTTCCTATTAAACAGGCTGATTCCAATAACCAATGCAGTTTCCACAGAAATAGATCCACATTAGATTATTTATTCACTCTAAGGCAAAATACTGGGAAGGCGTATAATATTTCTATATTTCAGTGAGGCTTATGATAGCATAAAGAGGGAATATGAGATCCCTCAAAGTTAATCAGATTAGTTAAAACACATATAGAGGAAATTTTATGTCATACAAAGAAAGATCACAGTACGAGCAACTAAGGTGAGACAAAGAGATCCCATTTCACCTATACTGTTTACCTCACCTTATAGAAGAGGACAGATAATTTACTAAAACTAATCCACAACAGACCCAACTATAGTAGATGAAGATTACTAGACTTGCCTATGCAGATGAAGTAGCAATAGTAATTAGTTCCAAAACAGAATTAATCAGAATGATGCAAAATAACTAAAAAAAACTGGATTGTGTCTTAATAAAGACACAGAAAATCTGGTCATAAGTAAGAAAGCTTTAAGTGATGCACCTATGCCTGTAGGTGGATTCACTTTTAAGACAGATGCCCCCCCCCCTTCAAGTACTTTGGGAGTCTTTTTAGTAGAACAATAGAATCCATCTAGCAATCTAGCAACAGTGAACAAAACACTTCCCTGGTTTCTCAAAATCTTAAATAAAAGATCACTCAACTTCAAAATCTGCTTGCATCAATTGGCTTTTTATACCAATAATGTTATATGTTGTTAATATTTGGAAAGAAAGATGAAGAAAAAGTTATTCGAAAGAAACATACTACGGAAAATTTCTGGACCTGTATATGATGAAAATAACATGTAATGGAGGAAAAGAAAAAAAAAATGAAGAGTTAAGACAGTTGTACAAACACTGTAACATCATCAAGGTGCTAAAGAGAATGTTGAATTCGACAGGCCACACAGCAAGAATGATGGAGAATATACTATCTAGAGTAGCATTCTGCATAGTAATAGATGGTACAAGAGGCAGAGGAAGACCGAGAATTAAGTGGTGACACATGTGGAAGGACACAGCTAGGATCAACATCAACACCAAATGGACAAACAGCGTACTCAATGCTAAGAAAGGGAAGAAGCTTGTAGAGCAGGTGTATGGTCGATAAGGTTCTTTCCACGTGTAAAGTATAGAGAAAGTAAACATTACCCAGACGGAAGAACTGCAGAAGGTGTAGAGCCAGAAGAATTTGAAGTGACGCAACAGGATACAGATAGTGCAATTAAGAAATCAAACAATAATAAGGCACCAGAAGATATGATAACAGCAGAGATGTTGATGGCAGCAGGTGAAATTCTTCATAAAAAGATATACAATCACATACGTGAAGTGTGGAGAGAGGAGGAGTGCCCAAAAGCGTGGAAGTCAGCTACCACTTTCATGCTGCAGAGAAGGAGGAGGAATTGCATCAATCATAGCGGCATATCTCTGCTAGGTGTTCTATACACAATGCTACCATTGATAATTGATAAAAAGCTGAAGCCTTTTGCTACAGACACTGTTGAACAGTAACAAGCAGGTTTTCAGACAGGACGATCAATTGTGTATCACATCATGAGAAATCTGGGACGAGTGCTACGAGTTCAACCATCTTTTTCTGGTAACATTTGTACATTTATCAAATGCTTTTGATAGTATACATAGATTAAGTATGTTCAATGTCCTGAGGGAGCTTGGCATACCAAGGAAGTTAATTAACTTGGTGAAGATAAGTACAGTGGAGATAAGAGGCTAGGTGAAATACCAGGGGAGGTGTCCAATTTGGTCATGGAGAAAGTAATTCAATAATGCAAAGAGAAGGCAAGGGATGAAGCTAGAAGAAAGAATACAGTTACTGGCATTTGCAGATGATACTGCAGCCATTGTGAACTCAGAGGAAGAAATGGCAGAAACTGTCAGAGACTTAGCAAAGAAAGCCACTAAGATCAGACTGAGGATATATGTGGAGAAGATTGAAATGACAGAAATATCCAGAGATGCCCCTAATAATGTCCCATTACTGGTAGAAGTATTGAAGATAGCCAAAATGGAATATTTTAAATCTCTCAGCAGCTGGTTCAACAGGTACAACAACCTAAAACAAGAAACTAATCAATGTATTGTCAATTGATCCAAAATTTATTTCAGCCTGAAGCAGATAATGTCATAAAAACATTTGTCAATTAAAACCAAACTTGAAGCCTATAATGCAGTGATGGTACAAGTGTTGTTATATGGGGCAGAAATCTTAAAAACTAGAAAAAAAATTAAGAGAGATGATGAATGAAAAATCATGAGAAATATCTTTGGACAAATCTGTGGGGAGGACAACTGGAACTCCAGGTATGACCTGCTGAAAGAACCAAAATCATGCAGAGAATGGAAGCATGGAAAATAAGCCTGGCAGGATACAAAACACGTTGCCAGACACTTGCCGAGCGAAAGTTGTGCTTGTGGGAAAACTTGATTGAACCAATGCAACTGGAAGACCAAGGAAGTGATGCAAGGGTGAACTGCACAAGGCAGCCAGGTGTCCATGAGAACTGGATATAAAATGCCCAAGCTCACCATCTGTAGAGTAATACTGAAGTTCAGAGCATGATCTTCGCAGTCCATGATCATTATGTACATATGCGAGTGATTTGGATAAACATAAAAAAAACTGTCCCTATTCACCCCTCTTATGGTATTCTCCCTTCACACCAGACTTTCTCATTTCCTAAAGTCCTTAGCTAATGCAGTAGTCTACCTAATTGTCTCTTACTCTGAACTTGCTATGTCAGAAAACATACAGGGTGGTCAGGAATTCCCATTACAGACATCTACGACTTGTAGAGGGGAGTGAGTACATCGTATTTTGAATAGGAACCCATCCAATGAGACTATGGTGCGTCAAAGTTATAGGCGTGGTCATCTGTAAATGTACGTATACACGGGGTGATTCCTTGATGATGTTACAGACTTTCTAGGATGTTGGAGAACAATAAATGTATTAATTTGAAGTAAGGATCACTGTACTGGAAACGAACGAGTCGAAAGTACATGTACCGGTACTTGTGTGCCTGGGACATACCATCTCCAAGGTAGCGATGAAGTGTGGATTTTCCCGTATGACCGTTTCACGAGTGTCCCGTGAATTTCATGAATCCGGTAAAACATCAAATCTTCGACATCGCTGCAGCTGGAAAAATAGACCGTTAGCCTGGTGCAAATCTTTCGAGTTGACGCCACTTTGGCGACTTGCGTGTTGATGGGGATGAAATTATGATTATACGGACAACACAACACCCAGTCCCTGAGCGAAGAAAATCTCCGACTCAGCCAGGAATCGAACCCGGGCCGTTAGGTATGACATTCTGTCGCGCTGACCACTCACCTACCAGGGGCAGACACGATGTCTAATGACTACTGAGGTCGTATATGGAGTACCTAGCAGTAGGTAGCAACACAATGCACCTAATATGAAAAAGTATGTTTCTGGGGGTGTCCGGATACTTTTGATCACGTAGTATAGCTTCAGCTGCAAATAGAATTCTTTGAAGAAAGAATCTATTGCCCTGATGTCGCATTAGCACTATACAAATGTGAACGTTACATCCTCAATGAAAGTTACATTTCTTCTGTGCCATTTATGTGTCTGCATCACGGTGGAGCAATATTATGTTTCCTCCATATCTGACGTAATGTATTTCCTTCTTTGGGTGTGAAATCATGAAATTTTGTGCATGACAGCAAACAGTTTCATGCTCAAAAGAGATGAATCTTGAAGTTCTAAATACTGTAATTACTACGAGGCTATTAACAGGGTTCTAAGACATATCTCTTAGAACTTTTAGAATTATGACAGTTGCAGCAGTAATTACTGTAGTTCCACATGAAAAGACCAAGTTGATACCAACATCATTAGTTCATTAACATAGCTATAGGCTATACATCGATAAGCCAGGAGATCCTCGCAATTCATCTGGCTAGGACTACAATTTCTTACACGGTTCTGGAAATTTTTCAGGTGAACACTTTGTGATGTGCCCAAAAAGTGAAATTTACAACCTCTTTGTATTAGCAGTTTAGACTTAACAGAAGTGAGTCACAATTTTACAGCGGTCACCATTTAACTAATTATGGTTGCTCAGTAGGTGGAGGAGGGATACCCCTACATGTTGGGGATTACTAGGAGATGCAGAAAAACGTACAAATGGATCAGGAGGCAGGTTCGAGTGAGGGGCAGATTGTGAATTTTGAACGGGATAGGTAAGTAATGATGAAGCCAGGAGAATCGATGACAGATGAACCAAGCATATTCTTTGGTGGAATCAGATATAAGAAAAGATCGAGTAGACTGAACTTGGGGAACAGAGTGGCTGGCATTACAAAACATGTAGAGCAACATGGGTACGTATAGATAGGCTGGACAAAAATGTGGAACCACTGCAAGAAATGTGTGCTTGAACATAGCCAAGCCTTCAGGTTGCATTTGATCATGACTGGAACACGTGCAATGCCCTCAATACATTGTAAGTATCATGGTCAGAACAGTGTTCTGTGTAGCTGTGATTGCATTATGTCAGAGCCAATGAACTCAAATGTAGGCAACCTGTTGGTGCTCGAGGGTTGGGTGCTTTCTTAACCATGGTAGCTGAAATGTTTGGTGTTTCAAGAGGCACCCAATCTAAGATTTATACCACATACAAGGAGACGGAAAAACATGATATGCTAAGTAACAACGAGGATGTAAGCATTTTTTGAGTGTTCGTGATGGACAATCATTGAAGAGGATTGTGATGAGAGAGAGAAAAAAAGAAGAGGGCAACAGCTGCAAAAGTCACAGCAGAACTGTCGCACTCGTGAACCCTGTCAGCACAACAACAACACAAAGGGAGCTCCAAAAGCTGACAACTACAGGCCGAGTTGGAATTCCAAAATCATACACCAGTGATGCAAATGCCCTTAAGTGGACAATGTGGTATTGAACCCATAAAACCTGGACTATGGAGCAATGTCATTTGGTTGGATCAGTCTTGTTTCACACTATTTCCACTTCGGGCCAAGTTTACATCCCAAGAGTGAAACATGGCGAGGGTTAGGTGGTGACTTTGGCAGCCATAGCGGGGTATTCCACAGGCCCCATGGTTACTCTGCAAAGTCGTATTACTGCCAAGGTTTGTGTGGCTGTTTTGGCTGATCAGGTCCATCCCTTGTACAATATTTGTTCCCCAATGGTGATGCTATGTTCCAAGATAACAGAGCCCCAGTTCACACAGCTTCACATCGTCGGGCTGATTTTGTGAGCACGAGAATGAATTGTCGCATTTCCCCTAGCCACCACAGTTACCAGATCTCAATGTTACTGAGCCTTTGCAGTCCACTTTGGAGAGAATGGTGCGTGATCGCTATCCATTTCCATTATCGTGCCTGGTCCTGCCACTATTTGACAGTAAGAATGGTACAAGATTCCCTTGGAAACCAACAGGACCTGCTTGTATCCATTCAGAGGTGATTGGAAGCTGTTCTGAATGCCAAAGGCTTTCCTATTAGTATTAGATGCAGCAATGTGTTGTGCTTTTTGCTTTTTTTTTTAATTTTATCCATCCCCTGCACTAAACCCCGTATGCCAAGGAAAAGTCTCGAGAAAACATTTAGCCAACAACACATATCAAATGGCTATTCATGATGATCAAGATTATAAATACCTCAAACTGATCGACCAATTGTGTACTCTTTTATACAATGCTTCTCGTAAGGAAGAATGTGGATTTGTAAGATAAATTATAGAAAATACCGATTTACAGGTCTACCATGATTTTTTAACTGGACTCAACGTGTTACCCCAGGACGAATTTTTAATTAAATTTGGGAATGAATGCATGTCACAGAGTGTACAGTAAGGCCCGAAAGTAGCTCTTTCTTCAGAATTGAGTGTCAAATTGCTGCTGATGGAAGATCAGTGATGAAGCCTTGGAATAAGATTGTTTAATTTTGACCCTATCTCCGCGCCTACATTTTTTTCTCCATAATCTAACTACCTGTTTACGCCTGAGAAAGTATCTTATTACAATAATATGGCAATTTTGATTTATTTTATCTATGGAAGAAGAATTTAATTGTCATGACATAAACGTTGACGAGATGTAACAAGGCAATGAAAAATAGTATTTCTTAAAGTTAGCTAATTTCAGCACAGAATTATCGAAATGTGAAATAAAAAAGAGACTGCAGCAAACAGAGACCGCTGAAAGGAATTCTGACTCACCCCTGGATATCGAAAGAAGACTCAGAGTAAGGTGTCATAGGTAGAAATAAGGACGGATTGATTGTACACGACATTACCGCACCGGAAATCTGAAACATCTAAATCAATTTGAAGAACAATAAGTCGTGACTGCAACATTGGAAGAGTTACACCAAGTAAAGGTCAAGCTGTGCTTCTTTTATTTCTTTTCTCCTATGTCCCCATGAGTTCCTACGGAAGAACCTGCAATGCGTATCACGTTAACTGAGGGCGAGAAAATGAGTCGGAGGCTGCAATTCTGGGAAAAACAGGCTCATGAGCAACGTAGTTCTTTTCTTAGTTTATAACGAACTGTCGGCAATAACTAAAGGCAGGAAAAAAAGCTTGACTGCTTCCAGCAATGGGAACTGTTACAAACGCTGCGAAGTGATCTCCGTTGACAATCAGGATAGTCAGCACGTCTGTCTGCCTAGCTCCTGCAAGTAACGGATTGCAGTGGACATTTGCGCGGACAACGGTCCCCTGCTAGGTTTACACAACCAGCCCGCTCTGCACACTTTCTTGGAAAGCAGTTAACCGTTAGAAGTCGATCGTAACTGCAGTACGCACGATACGTGGCCAACAAATATGTCAAATTGTCGTCCTGCGGGACGCATCTTCGGGAAGTGAAACTTATTCTCTAAATCTGCCTCGGACTGCTGCATGAAAGTAGTACTGTACTAATAGCAGCAGTAGTAGTATATTTGTCTAAGTTTCCTCTTTTCGACAGTATTCACCGAAAATGATTCAATTCAGTACTCATCACCATTTATTTCTGTTTCATTTCCTTCGAGTACAAAGTCTTCCCCATTTTAGCTAGCACGTCAAACTAACAAACAACGATAGTGTGTTTCTGGCTGTAAACAGTAATACTGATAGAAAGGGTAGATAAACCGATCTAGCAATCGCAGTACGAAGTAAACGGTCGTACAATGTGACGCAACAGCGTTCCACAACGAGCTGTTGCAAGCGTCCCGCACGTCACTCAATCCTTGCAACATTATCAGCATCAGTTACGTTGCAAAAAAAAAAAAAAAGTAACTATGCTGGGTTCAAATTTGTTTCCGCTTTTAATAAAACCGATTACATTCCCAGACGTGATCTACGCTACTGACAATCAGTCGGTGTTTAGTACACACGCTTAAGAAGACATGCTTTAATCCCTCCGTGTGCTTCGTCTCGGGATTAATACCGATCAAAGCAATGCTCACGATCATCCAGCTGCATTATTTCGTATCGCAGCGACGCTTTTTCCACTCTCTGCAGATCACAATATTCATGGAGTCGCTCTGTAGTTCTTGTCAGTAAGTTCTCTTTCTGAGGCTGTAACTGCTGGCATGAAGTGCTGTAGCCAACTGTCCCTGCGGCTACTGATTTCGACCTCTTACTTTTCCTAGTATCAGCTCTTATGTACGGCAGCAGTACATAATAATGACAGGAGCCAGCTAAAATAATTTTATGGCATTTTCTCTCTTTCTTCCTTCTTTGCACAAACCTCTCCGTTTTCTCTGGATTTCGTGTTGCTCTTCTGTTCACTTCTTTCCTCTGTTTTTTTTTTTCGTTCTTTGGGCGTCGGTCTCGAAGTTCTGATTTTTTTTCTGGAATTTTTTTCTGTCTGTCGTGTCTTCTGTGGAGATTTTTAGTTTTTTGAGGTCTTCCATTTTTCCTTATGAGACACACAGTCCTGCTTTGCCTGAGATTTCGTGCAGTGTCTCCGGAGCTTCTTCACGGCGTATACGCAGACAAAGAAATTCCCGAATTTCACGGTTAAAAATACACTTTCTCCCGGGTGAAAACACTTTTATTCCGTGTTAAGTGACACTATTTTCCCTCGAAACTGCAGAACTTATCAATCCTTTGAAGAGTTATGGTTTTATACACGGGCGAAGAATTTCCTGGCACTTTAGAAAACGAAATTTAGGGAAAAAGACACGTTTTGGAAATATCTTTGATGTGCAGCAACATGTACGCTGCGTATTTTCGTATTACGAAAGCATACATTGGAATTCCACCAAGCACCACATGTTACTTTTCGAATCATTGAAATCGAGATTGCGATGCGCTTTTGTAAACCAGTCATAGCTCATGTCACGTGATCTCGCCAGCCGATGATAGCGGATATTCAGAGCATAGGGCACGTGACACAGTCAGCAACATCACTGTTAAGTAGCACGAACACACAAACAGGGAAAGTTAATAGTTTAAATTAATATACATAGTGTTGTTACAAGAAAAGCAAAGCTTTCACATATGAATTTGGTCTCTAAGATTAATAAGCTGCAGGAGAAGCTAAGCTTTCGCATATAATCTTGATCTTTCTTGCGCGCGTTACACTTTAAGATATACCACACACATGTGCCAGTAAAATTTTTAATAATGATATAAATGTCTGATCTTCAGGGTTCGAAATTCTGCTAAATGGCTCGTCAACAAAGAGTTGATTTATAAGTGAGAGTCAAACGATCTTTGATTTAAGAAATTCATGGTACATTCTTGCTCGTAGTTCAACTTACGTAAAAGGATATTTACTTCTGAAAGTAACGCTTTTCAAACCACCATTCGCAATATTTTCCCGCGACCTTTTAGAAATAGGTTCGTTTCTGCAGTTTCCAGAGAGCGCAGGTAACAGGCGACACCGTGCTTGCGCAGCTACCATGGCGTAGGAAGCCCATATGTACATACGTGTAAACATTAGAAGATCATACATTATATCCTAAAAGAAACAAGACATCAGAGGATACTGCAAGAGCATCGGAATTTCGTGAACCATGCTAAAATGTGCGCATTTAAAGTGCATACTTGAAGTGCACATTCGTATGTCCAGATTCCCAATGAAGTAGACCTCGACCTGATGTTAAACTTTTAAGCGTGGTCTTCGGGATGTACATTTTCTTGAAGCATCAGTACTGTATTATATCGTGTTTGGTTCTTTATTGTGGCATAATGCCATAAGTACTAGAAGATGAAAACGTGCACTTGAAATGCAGCTAACAGTTGAAACTAGCCAGTACTGTCGAATTTAACATTTCGTTTCAAATACATTGACTGCCTATGCGGAAAAGGTTAATAAAAGTCAAATTTCTTTAGCAAACAGGCAGAAATAACTTCATTGTTCTGCAAGGCGATTAGTGCTTGACTGTCAGAAAGGTGGAAATAAAATAAAATCTGAAACTAATATAATTTTAGCCTTTCGTAATTATGTGAATGTATTTTAATTCACTTGATAGCTCCGTTTTGTTTTCATTTGACGTGAGAGTAAACGAAGGGGAAACAGCAAACCACTAAATGTAAACACGGGTAACGTGGAGACTACCCACTGTAACTCAGACTGCTCTGCGCATCAGCCCCGGATCTACGGTATTTGCGAACCGGGTTAATACTAAACAAATGGAATTTTCAAAAATATGTTCATTTTGTAGCGCACATCTTTCTGAAGAGTCTGAAGCATAAAACATGTGTGTTCGAAGAAATGTAAGACATGTTACTTGGTCTTAAATGTACCAAAGTGCAGTGCCACGCCTCTTCTACAGCACGTCACTGTATTTCGCTCTGCAAAATTGAAACGTGTATATTTTGTAATGGATGCCATCAAACCTACACAGGACAGTGGAAATTGAAATGTCTTGTCGTGCCTCTCCTGCTCCCAGTCGGCCCGTTTGGCCCGCCCCTCTTAAAAAAATTCTCGCAATTAATAGCGAATGGGATTATTTGTAATCGGGAGAAAAAGAACTCTTCAGAAAATTTGCACTCTTTATTGCCTATTAGCTAATAACTTGCTATTTTGTGTGACATAAAATTAAATATAGGATACATAAAACCAATGAAGACAAGAGACAAACAAGAAAGTACACATTTCTTCAATCCTTAGCTCCTAGCATTTTCTGCTCTCTAATCTTGCTACAGCTTTACATGGCATGCTTTCCTTTCTGCGACAGAATCTATTACCTCATCAAACTTCGTCAAACGTTTTGCTACGTGAAAAATCGAAATATTATCTAATACTGAAAAAGCTGTTAATACAAATACTCAAGACAGGTGTGGTTTCTCGATCTGATTACGTCTATTTTGTCACTGTCTGCTAGATAAAACAAATAGGCCTTTCCAATATTGCAGCAATTTTGTGACACACACCAAATAAACGAGAGTGCCAAACTGTTTTGGCACAAATGGTCATTTTTATGTAATAGTTGTTGTCATCAGTACATAGACTGGTTTGACACAGCTCTCCATGCTACTATATCCTGAGCAAGCTTCATCATCTCCCAGTACCTACTGCAACCTACATCCTTCTGAATCTGTTTAGTGTATTCATCTATTCGGTCTCCCTCTACGATTTTTACCCTCCACGCTGCCCTCCAATACTAAATTGGTGATCCCTTGATGCCTCAGAATATGTTCTACCAAGCGACCCTTCTTCTAGTCAAGTTGTGCCATAAATTTCTCTTCTCCCAAATTCTATTTAATACCTCCTCCTTAGTTACGTGATCTACCCATCTAATCTTCAGTATTCTTCTGTAGCACCACATTTCGAAAGCTTCTATTCTCTTCTTGTCTAAACTATTTATCGTCCACGTTTCACTTCCATACATGGCTACACTCCATACCAATATCTTCAGAAACGACTTCCTGAAACTTAAATCTATACGCGATGTTAACAAATTTCTCTTCTTCAGAAACGCTTTCCTTGCCATTTTCAGTCTACATTTTATATCCTCTCTACTTCGACCATCATCAGTTATTTTGCTCCCCAAATAGCAAAACTCATACTACTTTCAGCATTTCATTTCCTAATCTAATTCCTTCAACATCACCCGATTTAATTCGACTACATTCCATTATCCTCGTTTTGCTTTTGTTGATGTTCATCTTAAGTCCTCCTTTCAAGACACTGTCCATTCCGTTCAACTGCTCTTCCAGGTCCCTTGCTGTCTCACAGCATTACAATGTCATCGGTGAACCTCAAAGTTTTTATTTCTTCTCCATGGATTTTAATTCCTACTCCGAATTTTTCTTTTGTTTCCTTTACTGCTTGCTCAATATACAGACTGAATAACATCGGGGATAGGCTACAACCCTGTCTCACACGCTTCCCAACCACTACTTCCCTTTCATGCCCCTCGACTCTTGTAACTGCCATCTCGTTTCCGTAAAGATTGTAAATAGCCTTTCGCTCCCTGTATTTTAACCTGCCACCTTCAGAATTTGAAAGAGAGTATTCCAGTCAACATTGTCAAAAGCTTTCTCTAAGTATACAAATACTAGACGCGTAGGTTTGCCTTTCCTTAATCTATTCTCTAAGATAAGTCGTAGGGTCAGTATTGCCTCACGTGTTCAAACATTTCTACAGAATCCAAACTGATCTTTCCCGAGGTCGACTTCTACCAGTTTTCCCATTCGTCTGTAAATAATTCGTGTTAGTATTTTGCAGCCTTGACTTGTTAAACTGATAGATCGGTAATTTTCACATCTCTCAACACCTGCTTTCTTTGGGATTGGAATTATTATATTCTTCTTGAAGTCTGAGGATATTTCGCCTGTCTCATACATCTTGCTAACCAGATGGTAGAGTTTTGTCAGGGATGGCTCTCCCAAAGGCTATCAATAGTTCTAATGGAATGTTGTCTACTCCCGGGGCCTTGTTTCGACTTAGGTATTCCAGTGCTCTGTCAAACTCTTCATGCAGTATCGTATCTCGCATTTCATCTTCATCTACATCCTCTTCCATTTCCATAATATTGTCCTCTCCCTTGTATAGATCCTCTATATACTCCTTCCACCTTTCTGCTTTCCCTTCTTCGCTTAGAACTGGGTTTCCATCTGAGCTCTTGATATTCATGCAAGTGGTTCTCTTTTCTCCAAAGCTCTCTTTAATTTTACTGTAGGCAGTATCTATCTTACTCCTAGTGAGACAGGCCTCTACATCCTTACATTTGTCCTCTAGCCATCCCTGCTTAGCCATTTTGCACTTCCTGTCGATCTCATTTTTGAGACGTTTGTATTCCTTTTTGCCTGCTTCATTTACTGCATTTTTGTATTTTCTCCTTTCATCAATTAAATTCAACATCTCTTCTATTACCAAAGGATTTCTATTAGCCCTCGTCTTTTTACCTACTTGATCCTCTGTTGCTTTCACTATTTCATCTCTCACTTTTATAACACGACAGAATATAATTCTCGAAGTACCAATATCAAATGCCTATAAGGTCTACTACAAGCAAAAAGCTTTACGTTAGGAAACAGTTTCACATTTCATTCATACGCACCAGTTTCTCAAGCACGAGGTCGAAAAGTAGTATACGAAATTTTTAAATATATTTGGAATCGTCTTATTCTTCCATAATTTGTATGATGTCTCCGTTTCTTCTCCTTCCTCGTTATAACAAACATTCTTGTCATCAAGAATTCTGTAGCTATTCCTGGCATGGTCAAAATTTGTTCGCCGATCAACTTCACAAACCCTGTCCGAATCACAGGTTTAGTTATCCCGCGATTGTTCTCCGGTTAGGCGTTGTTATATATTCGTAGAACTCGTTTTACGCGTTACTTCCATAATAGAACTGTACAAATGGTCCTCACTAGTGTATCGCTCTGGCCAAAAATTTCCTGTCAAAATTTCATTTCGTTGGATACACCGAAAAGATAATACGTAATCTTTGTCACCTGTTATTCATGTTAGTCCTGTATTTCCAATCTGGCAGTCTCAATCTATGGCTTTCGCTAGTAATTATAACAACGCTGAACATTTGCAAACCCAATCAACCACGTAATCCGACAAAGATTGTCGTTCATCCGTTCGGCTTTACTCCGCGCTCAGCTCGAATAGCCCCGTCCAATTTTGTCTGCGGAAAGTTTACTTATAGATGCGACGAGGATTCACCTGACAGAGACATCACCTACACATGCACGCATTCAAAAATCATACATTGATTCATTCAGAAATCAACTTAAAATATGTTCAAAATGTTCAAAAACCTACAGGGATGCGTTTCAAAATAATATGAATAATCGATAGACCAACGTGTGCTGGATGCTAGGCGCTTTGTGAAACAAGTTTTTTCCCCCACAAGAATATCAATTTGGCGCCCCCTTTTCCCGGTAGCATCTAGCTGCTTGAGTGCTTGCTATGACTGCTTGCACAGACAACAGCCACATTCCTGTAGCCACTCAACTGCGCATGCGCATGAGGCCGCTCGCAACTGTTAAAATGAATCTAATGTAAACAGTTGTGACTTCACGCTCATCGGAGGAAATTTTTTGTTATGAAGCATTGCATAGTCTTCCTAAAATCTTTGACACGTTTGCTATTGACAGACGTTTGCATGAGCACTGTGTGTCTTTGTTGTATATGGCGCATTTCCTTTGCAATTTAAGGTATTTTCGTTTTTTTCTCTCGTTTATATTTTATTGTTGAAGTATTATTCTGCAGTACGGTGATACAGTAATATCCTCTGGTAGATTATCGATTCTTACCAGTCAAAATTACAAAAATTTAACTGAAAGCTAAAACAATGAAAAATTATCGGAAATCTTAAAAATTCCCGGTTTTCTCCAGGATGAAAAAATTCCCGGGTTTTTCCCGGACCTCCCGGTTGTCCCGGATCGTATACACCCTGTTCTTTGGCTTCTTTTCTTTATGACAGCAAAGGCCAGACATTTTATGGTGGCGATTGTTTACTCGTGTCCCACATCTTTACCTCATTGGCTTTGTCCCATGTCCTGATTATTCTCTCTAAAACTGGGTTAAACAGACTATGTCGGGCCATTGCACTTTGTGGCTCCAGTATTGATTTCGAATGGTTTCGAATCCTCTCCCATGTATTTCTCTTTGGATGTTGTATTTGTGTTTTAGCTTTCTGGTCTTTTGAGTCCACTTCAATCTCTTCCAGTGTTTTGAGTGTGTTTATGTACGGAGTCGTGCGTCCTCCGTAAGTCGAGGAATGTTACTCTAACGTTCTTGAACTCGTCGTTGCTAGTATTGTTCTCAGGCAACAGATCTGTTCAATGCATGATCTTCCATTCCTCAATACTCTTCGGTATTCTCCTACATGTTGATATATTTGAGGCTCTATCCGATGTAACAGTGTTTTGAATAGACCTTACGCTATGGGCAACAGTGACATTCCTCTTTACTTGTTACAGTCTGTTTTGTCTCCTTTCTTGTGGAGTGGGTATATTACCGCTTACTTCCATTCTTCTGGTACCCTTCTCGTTTTCCAGATGTTTTCAATTATTCTGTGCATCTTAGTTGTAATGTTTTCGTTGTCTAATTTCCAGATTTCCGATATCAATCAATCTTCTCGGTACTCTGTTATTTTTGAATGATTTTATTATGTTCACGATTCCTTATGTGTTGGGAGGTTTGGAATCCGGGTTGGGTTCTCGTTTTTTAACTAACTTTTATGTCTCTCTGCAAGAACGTATGATGGTGGGGGGGGGGGGGGGGCGCAATGGGTCCGGAGAGCACCCCTCTCTTCCACCCCACCCCGTCGCATAAATGAAATCACACACGACCTACCGCCGTGTAGTGAAACTGAAAGATACAAAAGCGGTCAAAATTTTGATTTGGAGGCATTGCTACGGCCTGTGTGCAACGTACTGCGACTCCGATGCATGTATATAAGCACCGATTTGTATGCAAGGATTTGGGGGCATTCGTGTCTTTCCGACGTGCGTGCGGTGCATGCGGAAACGTGAACTATCGCGACGTTATTACCGAATAGGGCCAAAGCGCTATTGTTCTTTTCTTGGCCACTGAAGGGCAAACGCCGGTAGATACGCATCGGAGAAGAATGTGTAGGGGGGTAGCATGTCCAACACTGCCGTTGTGGAATGGTGTGACAAGGGGTGCTCCTGCTTCGTAACTCGTGTCCCCCACATCGCAATTGCCGTAACGCAGAAGTTACGCCAATTTAAGTGGGAGACACTCGAGCACCCGCCCTACAGACTTGATCTCTGCCCATTCGATTATCACGCCTTTGGTTCCTAAAGGAAAGCCTTGAAGGGTCGACGATTCCTGTCGGACGAGGATGTACAGTAGGCTGTTACAGACTTCACGCAGCAAGACCCGGTGCTTTACCACACGAGAATCTACAACCTGGTATGTCTGTGGGATACCTACCTCAGTGCCCATGGTGATTTAGCCAGAGTGGCATACCAATTATGGACTGTATGGCCTTCGAAAGGAAACTTTTCGATCGCTCCTTATATTCTGATTTTGAGTCATAGGACGAAACACGGATATGCACTACGATGGTCAACAAGGCCATCGGTAGATTCCACTATCGACAGCACAACCGCCTATCCCTACTTTAACCAAGATCAACTATAAAACACCGTTGGCCTTATTTAACTTGTTTTGTTAATCGGTTCAGTTTTGCAGTTAAATTTAACTTAAGTGCTACCGCTTGTTGTGTTTCTTCTGCGTGCCAGTGTGATAGTTTCTCATCTTGGAAAATTTTGTAACAAGAAAGAATTAGAAATCAGCTTTTGATTCGTCCACCAGTGCACTGTTATAAAAGCCTAATTAACTGTCTACAGCAGTTTAATGTTAGCACTGTAATCGTTATTTGAAGACTGGTAGAACTCTCGGGTTGCAACATCTGAATATTTCACAAGGTAGCGGAACGGTAAAGATCATTTCAGATAATATTAAATTAAAATCAGCACATAAAAATAGATTTCGCTTTTCCTATGTCACCCAAAAACCGCGTTTGATCAACAAAAATATCGCCCAAAGACGATGGTTGCATTTCTATTATAATAATAATAATAATAATAATAATACAGCTCAAAATTATATCACTATTAGCCCAACGAGAAAATATCACCCAATCAGGTCACCCGGGCGGTACTCAGATGCGAAAACTGGTTCCGATACGGTAGGATGGGCGGGGGTTTGTGGAGAATGGTAGAAGTACCGGTATGTGATAACAGTACATTCTATAGGTCGTTTTTTTTCTATAAGATTTTCTCAGCGGGCTGCTTGAATTTGTTCGAGCCGCCTGAGCCCTTCATACTCACCGCCCCCCCTTTTTTGTACAAAATGTATTTACGCCATCGTAAATACATTAAATATGTAGCCTCTGTCTTCAAATCAATAGGGCTGCATCGACGGCGGCGAACATCTCTTCGGAGCCTTCCGGCACTAAAAGGCGTACTTACATTGGAAGGCTGTTAGCGATCGTCATATTGTATTCCATATCTGTACATAACGATGTCTCTATATTGAAACGGTGATATGTACAACGTCTTTAGGTTTATTACAGCATGATGTTCTACTGTGAAATATCTTATTCGTAATAGTCCAACCGCTGCAACTCTAACGTATTTGTGAATAAACGTCATATAAACGAGAACATATGTTTTACATCGTAGAGGAGTTTATTGGCATCAAATACTTTATAATCACATTATCAAGTATAAATACAATATCATTTATGAAGTCGCATACATCAGAAGTGTGGCTGAAATTAATGCATGAATCAGTCTTAAGATTTCAAAACTGTAGTTTGTAGTAGGAATATTTTTGTATTCCGTTTTGCTTTAGAAACAATTTTAGTTGCTTTAGTTTCAAGTTGACTGTTGAAATAACATTAAAAAAAGTCGGTGATCACTTAAAAGAAAGTGACGAATTTTAATGAAATGTGATATTGAATTGATCAACTTGGGATGCTTTGTTGTGATGAAGCAATTCTGACTTGGTTTCTGATTGGTCGTAAATTTAAAAACGAAATTTTAGTAGGAGGACAGCTATTGTAAAAAGATAGTTTAATAGGTTTAACTTTGTAAATTATTCAACTCTGCATTAAGATTCTTCTGCTCTACTATACTGAAACTTAAATTGGAATACCGCGTGAAGAATTGTACTTAGTTGGACAACAGAGTGAAGTTGTCATCCATAGTGCCAAATAAAGAAATATTTAGTTGTATATATATATATATATACTAGTCAGTATAAATTTGAAAACTGAATGAATCATGGAATAATGTAGATAGAGAGGTACAAAATGACACACATGCGTGGAATGACATGGGGGTTTTATTAGAACCAAAAAAATACAAAAGTTAAAAAAATGTCCGACAGATGGCGCTTCATCTGATCAGAATAGCAATAATTAGCATAACAAAGTAAGAAAGCAAAGATGATGTTCTTTACATGAAATGCTCAATATGTCCATCATTCATCAACAATAGCTGTAGTCGAGTAATAATGTTGTGAACAGCACTGTAAAGCATGTCCGGAGTTATGGTGAGGCATTGGGGTTCGGATGTTGTCTTTCAGCATCCCTAGAGATGTCGGTCGATCACGATACGCTTGCGACTTCAGGTAACCCCAAAGCCAATAATCGCAAAGACTGAGGTCTGGGGACCTGGGACGCCAAGCATGACGAAAGTGGCGGCTGAGCACACGATCATCACCAAACGACGCGCCAAGAGATCTTTCACACGTCTAGCAATATGGTGTGGAGCGCCATCCTGCATGAACATCGTAAGTTCCAGCAGGTGTTTATCAGCCAGGCTGGGGATGATGCGATTCTGTAACATATCGGCGTACCTCTCACCCGCCACGGTAGCAGTTTTGGTGTCCAGCGCCATCTGTCGGACATTTTGTGAACTTTGCTTTTTTCGGTTCTAATAAGACCCCATGTCATTCCAAGCATGTGTGTCAATTTTTACCTCTCTGTCTACATTATTCCGTGGTTTATTAAGTTTTCAAATTTATACAGACTTTTTGATCACCCCCCCTCCAGACAGCCTTGTCGAGAGGGCAGCCACAGCTATGAGTAAACAACTTGGGGATTCATAACCGCTTCAGCTGTATTTGGTCCATTATTGGATCACTACTGGTTTCGTGACCCTAAACGCCACATCTTCAGGTGAACATATGACTAAGACATTAGAACGGGAAAGCTCTGAACTATTTTTACCCAACGTTCGCTGTCCGTGCCACGAAACCCGAATCAGCGCAACGACACTTCGGAACGAAGTTCAACAAAGATCCACCACATGCCAACTCCATTCGGCAATGGTAAGCGCAGTTTAAAACTTCAGGATGCCTCTGTAGGAGGAGAAAACCAGCGGGTCGGTCTGTAGTAAGTGAAGAAACCGGTGACCAAATGCGTGAGGGTTTCGCGTGCAGTGACTCCACAACGGAATTTTTTTACGCAATTTTGGGGAAAATTTTTGGGTAAGAAATTTGCGGTACCAAGAAACGGGGTTGTTTTTAATCTACCTAGCCTTACTGCTACAGCTACTGCCGTCCTAGATAGTCACTAGATGTCACTTTCTCTTCAAATCACTCGATACACTTTTCCTTTTGTGGGAGACGTTAGGCTCACAGTGGTGATAACTCACTGTAACGTCACTATCACGTGTACACGCATAGTATTGATTGTTTCGGATGACAATTGACTTTTGTTGTCGTTTCGAGTTTTGAGGAGAACCATATTGGATTTCGTCGTTTTAGTTGGTAAATCAAAAGAACAATGAAAATGACATTAAGAATATATTGCGTCCTCTTTTGGAGTACTGCTGCGCGCTGTGCGATCCTTACCAGATAGTATTTATGGAGTACAGCGAGAAAAGTTCAAAGGACAGCTCGTTTTGCATTATTGACAAATACAGGCGAGAGTGTTAAGGACATGATACAGCATTTCGGGTGATCATCATCAAAATAAAGGCGTTTCTCGGTGCGACGGTATCTTCTCACGGAATTTCAATCAGCAACACTATTTCAATCAGCAACACTCTCTTCCTAATTGTTGACACCAATGTACATAGGGAGAAATGACTATCATAAATCATGGAAATCAGAGCTTGCAGGGAAAGATACGGGTGCTCGTTTTTTCCGCGCGCTTTTCGTGATTTGAATAATAGAGAACTGTTGTCAAGGTGGTTCGACGAATCCTCTCTGCCAGGCACTCTGATTTGCAGATTTGCCAGTGCAGGATTTTTATTGTTTTGGTCAGGTTGTGTTTTTTATGAACAAATTAAAAATTTTAGTTTATGTACTCGAATTTTTTTACATGTACGATAATTTTACGAACCTGACGACACAATTCTACTCTTCAAGCTGCAGACGCTGATAATACATAACAGTTTATAGCAATATGTAGGTTTCAGGTATTTGTGGAAGCTTGCCGAAATGGTACCACTTTTGGGGATTTTTTTGTTTGGTATGGCGGAATCTGGAAACGTTGTTCACACGTAGCCCACGGAAATGGACGAACACTGCAAGCAGACACTGGCTCATGCCAAAATTGGAGACCGACAGTGTGGACGTCATCTACCAGCAGGATGATGCTCCTCCCCACTTCCATCATGATGTTCGTGAATAGTTGAACAGGGAATTAAGAAGCCAATAGATCGATCGAAGTGATTTATGTCATAGCCTTCACGTTCTCTCGGTCTAAACCCAAGTGATTTGTTTGTGTGGGTTTGTGTTAACTATTCAGTGTTTACGACTCCTGCACCAACAAATGTACCAGAAACGTGAGCTCGCATCAACGGTGATTTTGAAGAGATTGATAGGGTACATGATGCGCCGAACGTGGATGAACTTTATTATCGACTTGATATCTGCAGAATCAGTAAGGCGGCACATTTGCAGCAATCGTAATGTGTCAGAAAAATAACTGTTTCAGTTTTTCTACGTGTGTGCAAAGCCCTGTGACAGTTTGTCAAATAACATAGCTACAGAAAATTTGTGAAATCGCAAAAAGAAAAAACATAGCGGAGCTACACTAGATCAACCTTAAAAAAAAAAAAATGTTTCGCTAAACAACGACGCTATTAGAAGGGAATATGACAGTACATTACACCTAAAGAAACACTCGGTAGCGATCTCTACTGCTTGGGCTACATACGTCTTCGCAAAACTAAGTTAGCTAGCGATAGGCTAAAGTTCTGGGTTGCCCGACTGGGCAGCATCTACCAATAAGTGAGTCATGCACAGTAATTTCCGAGCGAAGATAACTTTATCAACAGCAAACGGTATCATGATGAATTCCATGTTAGCTACAATTTCCCGTTGCGAGAGTTACGGATATCTGGATAGCGAATGTAGTAGTAATCATCAGAGTACCAATTTTACGAGAATACTGGCCATGCTATGGGATTACCGGTTAAGAAAAAAATATAATTCATACGTACAAGCATTTACACACTGGTTTAGTTTAACAGGATTGGACAGTCAGTCATATTAGGAACCACCCAATCATTTTCTGGCGATGTTAAAATTCTTCCATGTAACATGTCATTTCTGCGATCCACTCGTTCAATGGTAACTCACGAGAAACAAAGAGAATTAGGATTTATGCCAACATACCCGAATGGGAAATAAGGATGGATGACAATTAGTTTAACAGCAAATGTAGATTGCACCTCAGAAAAAAGACCTGACACTTTTTCTGATCAGATCAGTACTGCAACTTTTACTGTACCGCAATGATCAGAGGCAGCGGAGAACAATGACGCAACTCCAACACTCAACTCGTAAATGAGCGAACCTTTCAGCGGTAGTTGGAAGTCAGATCCGACAATAACGGCAGCATCAAAACGAGTCCTGTACATATGCACTGAGAGGTGACCATGTTCGAATACTAGTGACATCAGACCCAGGTCAAACTATAAGGAAAGCATTAATGACAAGTTGCGCACAGTATTCCACTATCTCCCAACACAGCCGAACATAAATGGGTAAAAATGACCTGGCGACAGCCAAGAATTTTGTTTTCTTCTGAGCTCTATTAAACAGAAACATTTTCTTCCCGAGCAGAGTATTGTGGATGTGTCGCAAAATCGATGGAATTTGACAAACTGGACAAGGCTGAAAGATGAATTCTGTATTGAATTTTTCATTTCTCTTCCCGAGATTCTACAAATAAAGTTTGAGCGTCTCACAAGAAACTCCAATGTGATACGAACAACACAGATTTTACACGGTTGAACAACGAAATGTAATCCCTCAATTTTGGGAAATTACACCCATCTTTCGTTGGAGACAGATGAATCAATGAAAAACATCTTCCACGCAGCTACAATGAAGTTTCCACAAACGCAGCTCACAATTTGTAGGAAGTAAGGAAGATCAAGGTTTGATGCCCCTTCGACGAGGTCAGTAGACAAAGAGCACAAGCAGTGACTGGAATAGGGAAAATCGCGGTGCCCATTCATAGGAACCATCCGACATCTACATCTCTCAATATCCGTTTTCTGCAAACCACTGCGAATTGCACGGCAAAGGGGTTATTAGGGTTTCTTCCCGTTCCATTCAAAAATGGAGCGCAGGAAGAATAATTATTTGAATGCCTCTGTGGGTCCTTTAATTATTCTAATCTTATCCTCAAAATCTCAATGTGAGCGATACGTAGTGTGTTTTCGTATATTCCCAGAGTCATATTTTAAAGCCGGTTCTTGAAACTTTCTTAGTACACTTTCTCGGGATTGTTTACGTCTATCTTCAAGAGTCTGCTAGTTTAGTTTCGTCACAACCACAATTTCTGTGTGTTTTGTGAACGATCATTTGACAATACTCTACTACGATCAGCACACAAGGATTCACGCATTGCCCTCTTGACAGCCAAATGTGTTTCATTCTTGCGGTGTCATTAAAGGAAAACAACTCCGGATGGCCGGACGGAGATTTGAACAGCCATCCTCCCGAATTCGTGCCTAATGTCTTCCTTCTGCACCACTTCGCACGGTTCGAATATCTTCGACTGAAGCATCAATACACGTCGCATAATGTCTATTCTGATCAGCTTTTTTGTCAGCGATTTTAGCTGGTTAAAAGTTTCGCTCAGTACATTTCTTGTGAAAGATATAAAAATAAATAAAATCTGCCATGTTGACTTTACAAGCCAGACGTACAAGTAATACGCCGTCGATGCAGTGTTACGTAGTAATGGAAGGGTTAACTATGGAACGAATGACATGTGACTACCCCAGGGCGGCAACGTGTAGACAAAGTCATCCTGGCTGACACCAGATTTGGAACGAGGACATTGTCAGATGAAATGGGTTGGTCGCCCTGTTGACCGTTAGGAATAGCTGTATCACAAGCACGAGACGAGCGCAATGACGTAGGACAAGGTTAATGTGCTAAAACTATCACTCCAACGGCACCTACCTCCAGGCTAGCGATTGTCAAGTTGTGTTCTGGAAGACCTTACACTTTCGCGAGAAGATAAAAGATCAATAATTGATGCGTAGTCTTCCTAGCAGTGGAGATGTCAATTTCTCATTAGAGAAAACAATGTTACAATATCGTGCTAATGGTGTACGCGTAGCGCAAGTGCCTGTAAGTAGAAGAGTTGGATACTGTTGCAATTATCAGTCGGTTGTTGATTTGAAACCGTACATAGATGGCTAACACAACGCACAAACTGTCCTCTTCATTAAAATCCACTGCACATAAACCAGACGATCCTGAGTCATTACGATGATAAAATAAAAAAATATTTGTTGGATACATTGAAAAACGTGTAACACGAAACTGATGAGGCCAAACTACGTTAATGTTTTAAGGGAATTTCCTGTGAAACGATGCATGTGGGATAAAATCTATACTTTCGATCTCATGAAATTTTATTGAATTACAAGAATACGGATTTTCCGCTTTACCCTTGTGGATACATGATGAACAAAAGTCTACATAGTTTTTTTTTTTTTGGGGGGGGGGGGGGGGGATCTCCTTTTGAATCTTTCCCAGCATCAAATTGTCCAACATAATGGCCCATATTACTCATAGTTTTATTCATTGCGCCATTCGAATGCCCACCTAAATAGTTGTACATATTATTCATTATGTTCCGCATTTCTAATCTATTGAGGACAGAAATGGCACTGTTGACTTCATTGGCAAATTCATCGTCCCTGTCTACATTTATGTGATCTTTTTAGCTCTGTACAATCTCCAAAATATATTCGTGTCCTAATCGGAGTTGTACACACATCACACAGCATCAATTGCAACAAACTCGTCTAGTGGTACTTCACGACAGCCAAATAATGTAGAAATATTCCCAAACATGTCATTAAATGGCAAGTGGAAATTATGAACATTCTAAGGGCTATTTTTTTTTCATAAACCCCGATGTACTCTGTTGCATAGCGTCTTTGTACCAAGCTGTGCTTCCCCCTGTGTGATTTTTGTTGCAAATAGTTCTCCTAGTTAAAAATCAAAGCCATATTTTTGTACTTGTGTCACCAAAAATAAAACGCAATGCCTCAGTTTTAATAGCATTTGGAAGAAAAACTTTCTTACTGCTATTTTTTGAACCAACGCAGTGAACAAAATACAAGTGACTGTTAAAAAATAACAGCACCAAGCCACTGTTTATAATGCTACATATTTATACAAAAAGCGCTGTTAACAGATTGGTACCGTCAAGTTCATCTTCAGACGACTGTTCACGTTTATATTATTTTCGTTGTTGAAAAAATATCCAAAACTAATGTAAACAACTTCAACATAAAAGTGAACAATCGTCCGATGATGAACATATCGTTTCGAAACCGGTAACGGCGCTGTCTGTGTAAATAAATAAAGTTATTAACAATGTGTTGGCTGCTGTTCACTTTTTTGCAAAAACAATCTTCTAAAAACTTTCTTATTGGCACTGAGAAACAGTCAGTTTCCTGATATATGTATAACGTACTTCGTATTTACTTTCTAATGTGTATCTTTTTTGCCTTTAGCAACATACTTCTATGGTATCGGAATACTCTTCCAATTTTTTTGGATAAAAATTAGTTACGCAGAAACAGTGAAATTATTTTTTTCATTCTCCTTACAAATGGCACTTCAGTCACTACGAACGTTTCCCACATCCACTCTTCAAATGTCGGCTCAGTTTCAATACACACTGATTCTACGGGTGCCAGTTATCTGATACTTCGAAGGAACCGATATGGAGAAAAAAAAAAAAAATCATTCGTCTTTGGTGTTAACCCAAATTCAATACAAACTGCAAAGTATTTGATTCATCTAATAGAGTGATGGAGAAATCTTTTGCTTCGATTGCGATGAAAATGTTCGGAGCCAGTGCTATCGACAGAGAACTTTCAGATTTCTTATATTCCTGTATCATACGGTTTTAGAACACTTACGGCTGAAAGCAAGGGGGAACTCTAGCCGTAATTTTTCCCGAGGCCATGCAGCTGTACTGTATTGTTAAATGATGATGGCATCCTTTTGGATAAAATATTTCGGAGGTAAAATAGTCCCCCATTTGGATCTACGGGCGGGAACTACTCAGGAGGGAGTCGTTATCAGGAGAAACAAAACTGGTGTTACACAAATCGCAGAGTGGAATGCCAGATCCCTTAATCGGACAGGTATGTTAGAAAATTTAAAAAGGGAAATGGATATGTTAAAGTTAGATATAGTGAGAATTAGCGACGTTAGGTGGCAGGAGGAACAAGACTTCTGGTCAGATGAATACAGAGTTATAAATACAAAATCAAACAGAAGTAATGCAGGAGTAGGTTTAATAATGAATAAAAAAATAGGAGTGCGGGTAAGCTATTACAAACAGCATAGTTAACGAACGCATTATTGCAGCCAAGACAGAAATGGCTCTGAGCACTATGGGACTTAACTTCTAAGGTCATCAGTCCCCTAGAACTTAGAACTACTTAAACCTAACTAACCTAAGGACATCACACACATCCATGCCCGAGGCAGGATTCGAACCTGCGACCGTAGCGGCCGCGCGGTTCCAGACTGTAGCGCCTTTAACCGCTTGGCCAAGACGGACACGAAGCCCACACCCACCACACTGATACAAGTTTATATGACAGCTACCTCTGCAGCTGAGGAAGAGATTGAAGAAATATATGATAAGACAAAAGCAGCAATCAGATAGTTTTAAGGGAGACGAAAATTTAGTAGTCATGGGGGACTTGAATTCGTAAGTAGGGAACGGAAGAGAAGGAAAAGTAGTAGGTGAATATGGACTGGGGGAAATGAAACAAAGAGGAAGTCATCCGGTAGAATTTTGCGCAGAGCATACCTTAATCAGAGCTAAGATTTGTTTTAAGAATTGTGAGATAAGGCTATATACGTGGAAGAGGCCTGGAGACGCTGGAAGATTTAAGATAGATTATGTAAGGGTAAGACAGATTTAGGAACCAGGATTTAAAATGTAGGACATTTCCAGGGGCAGATGTGGACTCTGGCCACACTTTCTTGGTTATGAACTGCAGACAAACTGAGGAAACTGCAAAAAGATAGGAACTTAAGGAGATGGGACCTGGATAATTTCAGAGTGAGAATTAGAGAACGATTGACGACACCAGGGGAAATGAATACAGCAGAAGAATGGGTAGCCCTGAGAGATGAAATAGAGAAAACAGCAGGGGATCAAGTAGGTAAAAAAACGAGGGCTAGTAGAAATCCTCGGGTAACAGAAGAGATACTGAGCTTAAATGATGAAAGAAGAAAATATAAAAATGGAATAAATGAAGCAGACGAAACGGAATACAAACGTCTGAAAAATGAGATCGACAGTGAGTGCAAAATGGATAAGTAGGGATGGCTAGAGGACAAATTTAAGGTTGTAGAAGCATATATCACTACAGGTAAGATAGATGCCGCCTACAGCAAAACTGAAGAGACCTGTGGAGAAAAGAGAAACACCTGTATGAATATCAAGAGCTCAGACGGAAAACCAGTCCTATGCAAGGAAGGGAAAGCACAAAGGTGGAAAGAACATATAGAGGGTCTACACAACGGAGATGAACTTGAGGGCAGTTTGTGGAAGTAGAAGAGGACGTTTATGAATATGAGGTGGGATACTGCATGAAGAATTTGACAGAAGTCGAAACAAGGCCCCGGGAGTAGACAACATTCCTTTAGAAATACTGATGGCCTTGGGAGAGCCAGTCACGGCAAAACTCTACCATCTGGTGAGCAAGATGTACGAGACAGGCGAAATACCCTCAGACTTCAAGAAGAATGTAATAATTCCAGTCCCATAGAAAGCAGGTGTTGACAGAAGTGAACATAACCTAACTATCAGTTTAATACGTCACGTCTGCAAAATACAAACACGTATTGTTTTACAGGCAAATGGAAAAACTGGTACAAGCCGATCTCGGGAAAGATCAGTTTGGACTCTGTAGAAATTTTGTTACACGCGAGGCAATACTAATCCTACGACTTTTCATAGAAGATAGATTAAGGAAAGGAAAATCTACGTCTATAGCATTTGTAGGCTTAGAGAAAGCTTTTGACAATGTTGATTGGAAAACACTCTTTCAAATTCTGAAGATAGCAGGGGTAAAATACAGGAAGCGAAAGGCTATTTACAATTTGCACGGAAACCAGGCGGCATTTATAACAGTGGAGGGGCGCGAAAGGGAAGCAGTGGTTGAGAAGGGAGCGAGACATGTTTGTAGCTTCCCCCAATGTTGTTCAATCTGCACACTGAGCAAACAGTAAGGGAAATAAGAAAAACATTTGAGTAGGAATTAAAATTCAGGGAGAAGAAATAAAAACTACGATGTTTGCCGATGACACAAATTCCGTCAGAGATAGCAAAGAACTTCGAAGAGCAGTTGAATGGAATGGACAGACTCTTGAAAGGAGGATATAAGATGAACATCAACAACAGCAAATCGAGAGTTAATGGAATGTAGTGATGCTGAGGGAATTAGATTAGGAAATGAGATACAAAGTAATAGACGAGTTCTGCTATTTGGGCAGCAAAATAACTGATGGTGGTCGAAGTAGAGAGGATATAAAATGTAGATTGGCGATGACAAGGAAAGCATTTCTAAAGAAGAGAAATTTGTTAACATCGACTATAGATTTAAGTGTCAACAAGTCTTTTCTGAAATTATTTGTATGGAGTGTAGCCATGTATGGAAGTGAAACATTGACGACAAACAGTTCAGACAAGAAGAGAATAGAAGATTTTGAAATGTGGTGCTACAGAAGAAAGCTGAAGATTAGGTGGGTACATCATGTAACTAATGAGTTGGTACTGAACAGAACTGGGGAGAAGAGGAATTTGTGGCATAACTCGAGTAGAAGAAGGGATCGGTTGGTAGGACACAAAGGATCACCCATTTAGTACTGGAGGGAAGCGTGGAGTGTAAAAATCTTGGAGGCCAAGAGATGAAAAAAAAAAACAACAACATGGTGTTCAGAGAAGAAAAAAAAACAACCTCTACAGCTTTCAATTGCATATCGTGATATATTGGAAAATTATCAATTGTAACTGGTACCTTACTCTGTTCACGTAAAAATTGCTATCGAAGTCAAAATACAATCGCTGCACGTTGAGGCCATCATCCACGCTTTTTTTAATCGCAGAATATTCCCTTGGTAATAATCTTAAATTTTTAAAAGACCGCGTTGTTATAACTGTTCCCAGTGACAAAGGTAATTTTTGAGAGCATTCGAACTGCAGCTTACTAATTGCTTAATACTTCCTGAAGATATCTAACTCCCCCTCAAATTCAGCAACTGGAAATTTAGGATTGATACTGTTTTAAACGAGCTAAAATTATCGAGTTTTGCCAAAAATAATCTAAAGAACTTTCGACACTCATTTGACATGGAAATGTGGTTACGATTTATTGTAACTATCAAGTATCCCCTCAACGACGCAGCAGGCCAGTCAACATCTACCACAACCAAATGGGCCCTGTTCAGCACCTGGCTTAACAATAATTTTCCAGTGTTCGTTCCACAGAGGATGTTTCCACTGCAACCAAAGTGGGCGAAACCACCTCGACCTCCACGGGAAAAATTACGATCCTACCGACTAGCATCGGTCAGAGCACAACCTAGCGTCAACCTCGAGTCTTTCTCCCCACTGTTTAAAGACTGTTAAGACACTCAAGAACGGCGCCCGACGTCGGTGGCAACATTTCAGGAACCCAACATGCCACAGAAAAAATGAAGCAGTTATCCAGCGAAATCCACTTCCGTGCTATGGAACATCGCACCGAAGTCCGAAAGAACAAGATGTCGACCATAACATCGCACTCGAGGAACGAATGGAGCCTCGCCCAGAATCTGTGACAACCGAACCACCAAAGCGGGCTGTGGTGGCCCCCATATAAGACATCCTGGTCAAGGCAGAGATCTTGGACAGCACTTACGAGGCACAAAACGCCTTTGACCTCCATTACGACGTGATTCGAACTCGACGCAAGGCACAGGACATACGCAACGCAGCTCGCTTCATAAAGCCATGGAACGAGAACTAACCACCCCAGCTGACATCCGAAAGATGATTATACAACTTGCGACCCACTTAGCCCCACGACCAGATGGTGTTACCAAGGAAACGTGCGTGGTGGCTAGCGCCTTCCGTCGGGTAGACCGGTCACCTGGTGCAAGTCTTTTAGTTGACGCCATTTCGTCGGCTTTTGTATCGACGGGGATGAAATAATGATTTTAAAGAAAACACCTTGTCCATGAGCCGAGTAAATCTCCGACCCGGCCAAGAATCGAACCCAGGCCCCTCGCATGGTATTCTGCCGCACTGACCACTCAGTAGTGGAGGCGGACGGTGTTACTAACAACCAGCTTAAACACCTTTCGTGGAAGCCGTTGGCGCTCCTAACGAGAACATTCAATAATTGTACGCTAATGGGATACTTCCTGGCAGCTTAGAAAATCGCCAGGATTGTGCCACTTTGTAACCATGGCAAGGACTTGACCCAGCCAGTGGTCTTCATGCCGATAAGTCTGTTATCTATGTTGTCCAAAATCTTAGAACGTCTCATGTTACATCGAATCAGAGAAGTGATCATGGACCAGAAAATAATCCGGCCTGTTCAGGTTGCATTTCTACCCAGATTTTCGGTCTAACTTCAACTTCTGTGTGTCTGTGTCTCAGTCTCCAACTATGCAGCGGCAGGAACAGAATTACACATTTCACTAAAGCCATTTTTCACATCCACCATCACTTCTAAATTCAAGCACTGCAATATCGAACGCCACATTAATTACATTGTCAAACGATGATACTGGTATGTCAAAGTCATAACCTGCCTTTTGCCATTCATATTTTAACATACGCTTGTACTTAGGTGCCGACAGTTGATTGTATAGCACATGGTGAAGTCTAATTATGAAATGACCATTATGAAACTTAATGAGTGGTTTTTCACATTGTGTTTGTTGCTGTGGTCTTCAGTCCGAAGACCCATTTGATACAGCTCTCCATGCTACGCTATCCTGTGCAAGCCTCATCATCTCCGAATAACTACTGCAAATTACATCTTTCTGAATCTGCTTACTGTATTCAACTCTTGGGCTCCCTCTACGATTTTTACCCTTCATGCTTCCCTCCGGTACTAAAATGGTGATCCCTTGATGACTCAGAATGCGTCCTACCAACCAATTCTTTCTTCTGGTCAGGTTGTGCCACATTTTTTTCTCTCTCTCTCTTTCCATACCTCCTCATTAATTACGTGATCTCGCCATCTAATCTTCAGCATTCTTCTGAAGCACCGTATTTCAAAAGTTTCTGTTTTCTTCCAGTCTAAACTGTTTATCGTCCATGTCTCACTTCAATACACGGCTTCATGTGTTACAAATATTTTTTAGATAGGTCTTTCTAACACAAATCCATAATCGACGTTAACAAATTTCTTTTCTTCAGAAACGCTTTTCTTGCCATTGCCATTCTACATTTGACATCCCTCTGCTTCAGCCATCATCCGTTATTTTACTGCGCAAATAGGAAAACTCACCTACTACTTTGAGTGTCTCGTTTCCTAATCTAAATCCCTCAGCTTCGTCTGACTTAATTCTAGTCTTACAAAATCAACGACGTTTCTCATGTAGAGTTTATATTGCCTAAAGTACATATCCAAAAGTTGGCAATATTTCGTTGTCTTCTTTGGTACTATTTTCAATCTTATTAGATCGATATTTTGTTTCTTCGCATTACCATAATTCTTTTCAGATATTTAATAAGCGATCCTTATAGCTCTCGTGGTACAGCTTTGTATAGGAATGACACTAACTGCTTTTGGGTTGAATATATCCTAAGCATGTTTTCGTGTGGTTTTCAGCGTTCGAGGTCACGCACTTTCCTAACTGAACTTGTGGCTCCAGTAGAGCTGAAGGAAAGATGAATCAATGCGGAAAAAGCAATAAAATGACGAGAAGAGACAGATACTTGGATGATATGCAGTGTTGGCCTTGAATGCAGAAGCATTTGTGGAAAATCTACCCAGGATTTTGGAGATGGGAACGATCGGCATGATACGGAAGAATAGAGAAAAACAATAAAGGAAGGACTGGAATTTGATATCCAACAGTACTTCAACTTATGTGCCACTTCCAGCATATAAAGGAGACACTGACAGCAAGTGGGTGTTCAAAGTAAAAAGAAATGCACCTGGAAGTAATGAAAAGTATAAGACACGTTTAGTTATTAAAGGTTGTGCACAGGTAAAATTATATGACTACGAGGAGACATATGCTCAAGTTGCTGGACTCAGTCACTACATCGACAACTTTTCTTATGGTAGTGAATGAACATGGTCTTTTATGGAAAAATGTATGTACGAAATGAATTCCTACATGAAGAATTAATTGAAATTTACGAGGGCGTTCTGAAAAGTAACATCTCTGAATTTTTATGTTAAAACTCAAAGCTTTTTAAATAAAATAAACAGTATTAACATTCTACATCTTTTTTCTTCATGTCCACTTATTTCTCGACAGTCATCTTGGCGATGAACACATTTCTCCCAACGAGAGACTAGTTCGTTGATACTGTCATTATGTAATGTTTGACTCTGGGTGCTGAAGGAACCACCTCCTCACATCTGCCTGCACCGCTTCACCACTATCAAAGTGAAGTCCTCGAAGGTGTTCCATAACTTTTGTAAACAGATACAAAATCGGATGGTGCCAAGCCGGGACTGTATAAGAAGTTGACTGATTACAGTGAACCCAAGGCGTTGGAATGTTCCAGATGTAGCAGCGCTCTCGTGTGGCCTGACATTGCCATGCTGCTGAACGATGGGGTACTCCATGTATGGACGAACACTGAATTCGAAACACTATTACAACGTGCCGTTTCTCACAGACAGACAAAAGAGGTATGTTAAAAAAATTCCGGAACATTCACAATTTCGCGCCAATAGTTTTTTTGAGCGAAATGCGGTTGGCATCCCTGCACACGCCTGTGTGTGATGCGTAACTGCCGGAAGTTCCACTGTTGTATGTCTGTTATTGTTCAGTGCCGTAGAACGTTGTGTCGCACAGGTTGCTAATTTCGAGATAGCCGAGTTAGAGGAGCAACGCGTTTGCATTAAATTTTGCATGAAACTTGTGAAAACCTTTACAGAGACTCGCCAAATGATGCAGGAAGCACATGGTGATCAGTGCTTACGCCGTAATCGGTGTTACGGATGGTTCAAATGGTTTAAAAATGGCTGGACGGAAATTAAAAATGACCCTCGTTCAGGACGCCCTTCGATGTCTGCTAACGACGCTCATGTCAGAAACGTCAACGAAATTATGCATGCCAATCGAAGACTGCAGAAGAATGTAACATTTCAGTTGGATCATGTCATGAAATCATGACCATTTGGAATGCACTGTGTTGCCGCCAAGTTCGTCCCAAGGCTCAAGACGAGATAGACCTTCGCCTCGCAATCTGTGAAGAGTTTTTGGATTGCGCAAATGAGAACGAGATGTTCCTTAAGAGAATCATAACTGGTGATGAAAAGTGGGTCTACGGTTATGATGTTGGGGCCGAGGTTCAATTTTCACAATGAGTCGGGAAAAGTTCTCCAAAATCAAAAAGAGCTCATCAAATCAGGTCAAGTGTCAAAGCCATGATGATAGTTTTCTTTGACTTTGGCACGAACTTATGATGAACTAATCCTCCAAAGGGACAAACTGCTAATCGAGGGTACTATCGGGACGTGTTTTCGACACCTGCGAGAAAACGAAAGAAACAGTGAAATGTGGCCGACAAATCATGGCTTTCGCAACACGATAACGCACCCGCACATTCATCCCTGTTGGTGCGTGACTATTGCCCAAAAAACGAAATCATTGAACTGCCTCATCCTCCGTTCTCTCCAGATCTGGTCCCTGCGGACTTTTTTTTTTTCGATTTCCAACGTTGAAAGCCCCGTTGGAAGATTTGCAACGATAGACGAGATAAAAGAAAATCCGAAGACGGTGTTTTGTGAGATCCAGCAAGAGGTATACCAAGACGGAAGTGAAAACGTTGTTGGGAGCGGTGCATCAATTGTGGAGGAGAGTATTTCGGAGGAGACCATACAGAATAAATAAAAGGCGGGCGTAGAAAAATTTAGTGGACGAAGTTCCGAAATTTTTTCGGAAGCCTCTAGGGGCATGAAAATAAAGACGTAGAATGTTAGTACCGCTTATTTCATTTAACAATCTTTACGAGTTTTCATATAAAATGTCAGAGCCGTTACTTTTCAGCACCCCCTCGTATATGAATGTGCCTCAAGGTGTAATGAATAAGGGAGGAAATATGTGCAAAATCAAGAAAGCTTTATATGGAAATACAGGCAACAAGGACTTGGAACTATATTTGTCAGTTTTATAAAGGCAACCAGTTTTCGACAATCCGAAGTTGGTTGAAGTCTATTTGTTGAAAGCTGTGATTATTCTAATACGTATTTAACGCTTTATGTAGATGATATTCTTGTCGCTGGGCACTGTGATAGCAAACTCACTGGTCTTAAGAATAAGTTGAAAGCAAAGTTTCAAATGGGAGAACTTTGTGAACCAAATCCTTCCTAGGAATTAATATACAGAGAACCATTAGCAAAGACATATGTAGATCTTCAAAATTTATCGAAAAGATTCAATATGGAAGACTAAATCCTATTATAAGACGCCGATGGCATCAAAACTAACTAAGATACTTGTGGACACATGGCTGAAAATAAACCACAGCTGCAGGACTAAACATCAGTGCATCAGCTAACTATTTTAGCAGACACCAAGAGAATGTGACAGAATTCTACCGGAAGATCCACACCTCGTGCTCCAATCGTCAGTGTCGATGTATCTGGCTCGCGGCATCATTTGTTCGATTCCCAGTCAGACTGGAGATCATCTTCGCTCGAGGACTACGTTTTTGCGTGGTCCTGAGCATTACATGTCGTCTTCATCGCCTTGCAAGTAGTGTCAAGCTTACAGCAGGGGACCGAACAACCCCAGACGTGTCTCTTGACCAATAAGGCCATTCGATTTGTTTTTTCCTACTGGAAAGTTTTGGAACGATTTCTTCGATATATTAAAGGAACGCTTGATGTTCATCCGTGTTACAATAAGGGAAACTGAACGACCAGTGCTTACATATGCCTCTGAAGCCTGGACATTAACAACTAAAGATATTGAAACAGTGGATGCATTTGAAAGAAAGGTACTTAGACGAATTATCGACCCAATCTGTCAAAGAGGAAGATGGAGAAGGAGATACAACCATGAGTTGTATACAATATACAAAGACCAACCCATCAGAAGGATAGTGAAATCATCCAGACTGAGGTGGGCGGGACATGTGGCTCGCATGAATGATACAGAAGTACCAAAAAGAATATTACAAGGAAAGCCAGGAGGTCAGAGAGAACGTGGTCGACCAAGAACCAGATGGCAAGATGGAGTAATCGAAGATCTTAGGAAGATGGGCTATAGAAACTGGAGAGTGTTGGCAAAGGACCGAGAGAGATGGAAGGAAATTGTAGAAGAGCCCAAGGCTCATCATGAGCTGTAGAGCCAAGGAAGAAGAAGAAGAAGAAGAAGAAGAAGAGGTCTTCTGTACTATGTTGATTCTGAATGGGAAGGCGAAAAGGGAAGAAGTTCTAAAACAGGATACATACTCAAGACTTTGGAAACGCTGTTTGTTGGGCTACAAAGAGGCAGACGTGTTTCACTACCTTCAACAGAAGCAGTATATTTCGCTTTGGCAACAGCTACAATAATAAAAAAATAGAAATAAAACTGGTTGAAGATCTCACTTGAAGAACCTAAAATCTCGGTAGAAACTCCAACAGTTTTTGAAGGTTATCAGTCATGCCTACTCCTATTACAGAAGGGGTAACACAAACAACTGAAACCTGTAGATGTTAAGTAGAATTTTATATGGCAGTTAGACAATTAGTGCACTTGGATGTTCAATATATCAGCTCCAAGGAACACGTGACATAAGAAAAGGTCATTACAAGTGTATGGGCTAATAGACTGTCTCAAGATGGAGATACGAAATTGGGTGATGCTTGATGCTTTAACGTTTGTGCTTGTCATATATCGCTGTGTGTGTCATTTTTCTGCACCCCCCCCCCCCCCCCCCCCCCCCGAAGTGGAATTATTAAACAGATGGAGGGAGATGTGAGGTGTTGAAGTATCATTTATTTACTAATTACGCTTTGATATTTTCTCCTTACTTCTTGTGTGGGTTTCTCTCTGCCTTTGTTCATTGTTTACTATCTTGCCTGCAATGGTGGTTGTGATGTAATTACATTATCTAATAAATACTTCTTGCTTAACTGTGGCTTCCCGGTTTTTAATTAGGAAATATTCACAGAAATTTCTGGTTATAACAATAGCAAAACAAGTATGACAAAGTTATGTTTCAGGAACGCTGTAATGTTTCTTATTAACCGATTATTCTTTTCACGAGTCTTCTTGTTTAAAAGTTTTTCACTGTAGTTTTTTACTCAAACTAAAATATTGATGTTTGAGGACGTACGGTTCAAATGGCTCTGAGCACCATGGGACTTAACATCTGAGGTCATCAGTGCCCTAGAACATAGAACTACTTAGACCTAACCAACCTAAGGACATCACACACACCCATGCCCAAGGCAGGATTCGAGGAAGTATGCTTCTCTTTGTAAAAAGATCTTGCAAGTAAACAAATAGTTAGGAACATCAAAGTTTACAGTTACTTTTCTTGATAAAAGTTATGTGGTTTTCAAACAATATCGATCAGCGAACATTGTAATCGACATATTTAGCATGTATTATCCAAACACATTCAGAAATGAGAATCTCGATACAATTGCAGGTTTTTTCGGATAAAACGCAAAAATCTATTTATGGGTTAATATACTAATAACTGTTTTATTAACAGCCACCTCATGCGTCAATTAGCTTAGAATTTTCTTTAGGCCCGTTCTATCGTTAAGGCCGGTATTACACCATCAAATTTCTTTGCCAAAGATTTGATCAAAGATGTGATCAAATATTCCGTCAAATATATTTGACAAAGATCTTTGACGTATAGCGCTAAAAGGGGTATTACACTGTCATATTTTTCGTCAAAGTTCAAGATGGCTGACAACAACAACTTGTTATTAACCGCAGCAGTTGCATGTACCACAGTTGCACTGTGTGCACATGCGGAAGAGAAGCTGGGGAAAAAAAGGAAACGTATCTGGGTGAAGCCGTGGGTCTTACGACGACACGATAAAAGCACTCAACAAAACTTGTTACGTGAGCTTATAGTGGAGGACGTCCAGTCGTACATCAATTACTTAAGAATGGATGAGCATACATTTCTGTATGTGCTCAATGAAGTGTATCCTCATATCACAAAGCACAATATTCACTTAAGAACTGCTACATCTTCAGAAGACAGGCTTAGTGTAACACTCTGATTCCTTGCTACAGGAGAGGGTTAGGTTAGGTTAGGTCAGGTCTCTAATCTTCGTAATCTATTTTTGTATTCAGCGTGCCTCACGTTGTAAAGCGCCTCATCAGCTTCATACAGCTCTATTCATTTTGTAGTTGCCGGCAAACACCAGTTGTATTTACCGGCAATGTTTATAAAAACACTAACGACGACAGAATGCAGCGATGCTAGCGCTCCATGTGGTAACATGTCACACTGCGGTGAAGAGAAGCGACTTCTTTGATCAAATCTACAGCGAGGCCCTAGATTTGATCAAATATTGGACGATCAAATATTTGGCAAAGTTCCCTATTACACCATCAAATATCTTTGACACAGATTTTGGACAAAGAAATTTGATAGTGTAATACCGGCCTAATTGTTGGTTGGTTGATTTTGGGGAGGGGACCAAACGGCGTGGTCATCGGTCCCGTTGGATAACGGAAGGAAGTCGGCAGTGGCCTTTCAAAGGAACTATTCCGGCATTTGCCTCAAGTGATTTAGGGAAATCACGGAAAACATAAATCAGAATGGCCGAACACGAGTTTGAACTGTCGCCCTTTCGAATGCAAGTCCGTTGTTCTAACCACTGCGTCATGTAGCTCGGTACCGTTACATGTGTTTAACTACATTATGTACACAGCAAAATAAATTTGGATAAAAATTAAACCTTTGTACCACAAATACATTTCTTACGTTATGGAACTTAACATTTCAGCACTACTACCCACTTAAGAAATCTTTCAACATGTATTGCGAAATTAAAGTACCAATTGCGAACGTCTTCTGTGTCTACAGATGCCAATGTTCTCAATTTCAGCGCGTATTTCTTTTAATATACATTGGAGACAAGTGGTCACTAGCAAAAGCCAGGCAGCAAGAGTGCGTGAATACGAGTTTCTTTATTTTTTCCAGTGTAACCGACGAAACACGGAATGGTCTAGACATTGTAGGTTAAACGTTAAAAAATTACGGTGAGTCTTCTGTAACTGAAGGCTATCTTTTGAGATGTGATGCAACCCAGGAGTAATACTGAGAAACGAGTTTGTTTCTCCATTACAGCATATGAATTTGAAATTAGAAAAACACGAAATCTGTTTAACATACAGTATGGAGTAGACAAGTGGAATCCTAACGTCCTCCAGTACAAGGTTACAAAGAAGAATGATACGTTAAACGGATTTAACGAATCGGAAAAGTTTACTAACTTCCATGGGAAGAAAGAAAACTCGCAGTAGTTCGAGAAATAAAATAACTACGCCATTTTTTAAGGTTGAAATACATCATGCTATAGTTAATACTGAAAATTAAAAAGGGCAGGGGAAGTGAAGCTTTATAGACCACAGTAGTCAAGTCTCCATAACCGGGCACCGAGGGATCCTAGAAGCAGACTGAGCTTCAAACTAGCAGAAATTGCATCCTCCAAGAAACACAGCGAAAATCGGGTAGTGATATTTTCTGCCACATGACTAAGTTGGGAGAGGTTTCAAAAATATCTTATGAATATGTAATGAATAACTGAAAAGTTGGGGCGGATCGCTACTACGACTCTGATGTCCAGTTTTCCGCGATCACTCCCCCAGGCCGACTCAAACTTTCAGTGTCACACGTTTTCATGTATAATTTCTGAACACTACCATCAGAGGTTTTACTACGAGGTACGTGGAATAACACCACTGGACGAACGGAGTCAACGCTGCCCAAGATCATGTCGGGTGACTTAGCTTCGATAAAGTGAAATGAAAGCGATAAAAATCAATAAAATACAAGATAAAACGTTATCGCTAAAAGCGTCCAGAAACTCCTGAAAATGGAAGAAAAAATTTTTATTTGGCCTTGAGTCCCAGTCTAATACAAATTTTCATAAGTCACGACATTCGTTAATTGTACGTCAACATTTCTCACCGTTTAGCGATTATGTTACATCCACTTATTTCATTTGAGCTAATCCAACGAAACTGATAAAAGTATCTTTTATCGTCGCTGTTTTTGATATTCCTGACCGTTAGACCACGAATTTAGGGCGAACCGAGATGACAATTCGTATTTTCAGGCCTACAGGCGCACTAACAAATTTCAGCAGCAAAAGCATTCTGTTAATCCTTACCGTTGTGTGGAATTTTTTCAGTAAATTCCCTTGTTTTCTGTGACAAGACACGAAGGAAAAAAATTTTCATATTTATTACTTATTATTTATCTTCATTAATGTTTATACTGAAATAGAATGCGCGATACTACATTTCAACAATGACGGTAGTTAGTTACATCACTAAGCGATGAGTCGGCGGCTGGCGAAGGAGGTGTCTCCTTTGTGTAGTGCTGTGCATTGGTGTGAAACCTAAGCAGACATGTATTCTGTGGACATGAAATGTGTCTCGGTTTCTTTCGTTCTATTGTTTAAAGAAAATTAGTAAGGATGCCCTTGAAAAATAAGCTACTATATCACCGCACAAATGTGCGTCTATCCTTCCATGGACATTTCTTCGTGGCTCGAATCATTCAAAAGCTGTTTGCGCGTCAGAGAAAACTGCGTGAATTGGGTAACTTTATGTGTATACAGCAATTCAGAGATGCAAAGGATGGCTTTTCTGTCTTGCTTACTTGCAAAAGAGAAAGCGATCACATTTTCACGCCTAGCGTTTCAACGACAATGGAAGAAATCTAGAGCCAGCTGTGATTAGATTTTGAAAACTGTGTTTGACGTATATTATCTCCTACGCTATTCGCCTGCTTTATCAATAATTCCGAAGTCAGATGCGAGACAATACGTTAAGTTTCGTAGGGTTAAACCTGTATTATAATGAAGAACAACGTGATACTAAATGGAAACTGCTGAAACGTCTCGCGTACATTATATCAAAACAATCTACATCCAGCCCACGTATAAGACCGATCAATGGTCACCAAAAATAAGGGTAAAACTGCTACGTAGTTCATAAAATGTTACTGGTAAGAACTCTTTGCATTGGGTCTTTTCTCTACTTTTTCGCCATATCGCGCTATCTCCTGGTGTCAATGTGCCCATTGGACACTATGAACCGTTAGTACGCCCGTGGACTGTTCGCTCAATGTGCAAAACGTTTTGAAGGAATATTTTGTTTTTCGAGAGGTTATTTCATTTTGCGACGTAATGTTTAGCTTTGGAATTACAGAACTAACTTGAGACATGCGACAGCAGGCATATTCCGATACTTTCACCTCAATTTACCCCCACCACCGAATAGCTACCCCTACCAACGGGAAGGGTACAGAGGTTATTTAAGCATGCAGCGGAGCATTTCTGGGTCTAGTTGAAGGCAGGTCAGGAGCTGCGGTGAATGGTTCGACAAAGTCGCAGATCTACAAAAGGTATGTTTGTGTTCGCACCCGTTTAAGGCTTGTCTTCTCACAGAAGCACACGAGGCCACTTCCTAACAGAAAGGTTTAAGACAGTTTCTTCGTGTCATAGAATTTTCTGTAACGCCGGAGGGAATCAAGCAGTCTCTTTTAGGACAAAATAGGAAACAGAATTCATTACTAATTGTTTTCGTGTAAAACATGTAAACGCTTCAATCCATTCAAAACTTGGGGAAGTGCTCATCCAAGGGAAGGCGTAAGTTTGCTTCTGTCCTGATGTGTCATTTTCTCATCGCGTACAGTGAATAATGATCAGAAAATATGTACTAAAACAGACCCACGTTACCGCATAGGCGATGGTAATACTTACTTGGACCAAGCATCCACGCAAAAATTCAGTTAAGTACATACGGTTAACACAGTGTGGCTTTAAAGATATCTTTCATTTTTCTCTGGTGGTTTCGAAATATTTTAGTTATCGTGAAGTGTAGTCAAACCAAGTACAGCCAACGATGTGTTTCGTGCGGTACCTAGTTTGAACGAAAAATTTTATTTCTCAAAAAGAGTTTTTCAAAAGTCAGACAGAAAAGGCATGCGAAACTGGTGAAGGTTTAAGAATACGTCCTGTAGACCTGTGAACTTTGTACGTCACGTCTGTGTTGCCTTACTGTGGCCCCTTCGTCTCGTGTGCAGGCCTGCAACTTCGCTGTGTACTACCGCCACGCAGCAGAGCAACTTAATAGCTACAGTGCTGTTCATTTTTGCTGAATCCACGAAATGAAATGTCTACTGGGAGAAGCAAACCAACGTTTTCATATGATTCACAGAATTCGATGCACGCGTGCGTTACTGTCTCACAGCGTACCGGCACGCTGACTCATAACGAATCACCTAATGCAAGTATTTTGTGCTGTGAAAGAATGAACTTCCCTGTACACGAGTAACAAATTATTGTTGCAGTAGACAACTGAAAAAATTATTGCATTATGAAGAACTTCTGGAAGACTTGAATATGCAGAACACAAATAACGTCCCCTCATAAAAATTACTGAATCATACACCCAAATGTTAAGTACGATTTGTTCACAATTTTAGGGGCGACGGTGAATGCGAAAATATGGACGACAGTACACTTAACACGAATGTGGTACAAAAGTCTATAATCCACGACTTCCGAAATCATCTTGGGATATACCTCCAACGATTCTGAGAAATGACGTGAAAACCTGAATGACGAGCGGCGCAGTTTCTAATGCTCGAATGCAAAATTTTCATCGAGGGGAGAAAGTCGTACAAACTAGGGTGGCTACTCACACTAGAAAGAAAGAAAACAAGAATTTGTGAGAATTCCTGGTACAGGGAGGAAGATGGTGTCATTAGTAGATCTTGAAAACAAACTATGAGCGGGGAAAGGGGAGCTATAGCAGTATTTACTTTACTTTCCTCTCAGCTGAGTTTTAGTAGCCATTAAGGGGTAGTTAACTGCAATTTCTAATATCGATAATTTATACGGACAATATTCATACAATTAATACACCTTGAAATATTACGTAGTTTAAAATTTGTGGTTTATAAAATTCAATAAAAAAACTTCAATGCTAGGTTAAGAATACACAATTCCCTGCGATTTTATGAGATTCCCAGAGATTTCTCTGATCTTTTCTGGTAAGATGTAACTCCAAGAAGCCAGGTTTTCCAGAAGAATTACCACTGTTGAAATTGGATTTATTCAATATAATAATAATGGCGTGTGGCGAGGGCCTCCCGTTGGGTAGACCGCTCGCCTGGTGCAAGTCTTTCGATTTGACGCCAGTTCGTCGACTTGCGCGTCGATGGGGATGAAATGATGATGATTAGGACGACACAACACCTAGTCTCTGAGCGGGTAAAAAGCTCCGACCCAGCCGGGATCGAACCCGGGCCCTTAGGATTGACGGTCTGCCACGCTGACCACTTTTTAGCTACCGGGGGCGGACTAATATTCTTCAACCAAATTGCAGTTTTTACTTTAGAGGCTCAAATATGAAATTTTTGTACCAAAAGACGGTAGGATCCATTTCGATTCTTAAATGAAGAAAGTCTTATGCCAGCCTAAAGAAATACAATATCTTTTGACCAGTTCGTGTCCAAAAAGTAGTTTAGTGCTGCACTGCATTGTAAAAATAAATAAATCACTATGTTCAGAAAATCTCGACAATACTTCGCAGTTTTTATGCGAAAATTTTGAGGCAGCTTTAATGTGGACTGTATGTACATCTTGTGATAATTTGCCCAAATACCTATAAAGTGCTATGGCAGTAACAGTCCAATCCATACAACTTTTTTTACATTTATATACATCTGCTTTCATGGTAAGCATCTGCAGCAGCTACAAGTTATTGGTCTAGTTTTCTTTTTTTTTCCCCAAGTTTGTCAAGAGTGGAGACATTCAGGCTTATTACTGTTACCTCCTTATTTCCAAGCACGAAAAATGTGTGCCCTAAATCCTCTATGCTGAATTGCTCTGACTAATAACAGTATCATTCACAAACTGCGACTGTGTGTGTGTGTGTGTGTGTGTGTGTGTGTGTGTGTGTGTGTGTGTTTTAAAGTTACTACTCATGAAATCTATTGACAATTTGAGAACAGAATCAAAAATTCACCCGCTTTTAACTATGAAATGCAATGATACTCTTAATTTTTTTTGTGGTGGTGGTGATGTTTGTAAATTCTTTTCTTACTTTCAGGATATGTGCACAATTTGCAATCTGTGTTCTAGCAAATTACCATATTAATGTTCTCAGGTGCCTGCCTAGAGTCACAATAGTCTTGTAATGTGACTAGACAGAACACTTGAAAATATTAGTGGGATACTTCAACATTCCACAATTGCTACTGTGTAATAAAAGTAATTTTTATGGGTCAGACACTTTGTTTCAGAGTATCCACAATCCTAAAATGTGTGTATTATAACTGAATAGGACCTGCTCTTACACAAATTTGTACCCTCAGTGAGCTGCCAATATAAGAATTCAATCATTTGTGGTACATCTTTATTCTGTATCTTTCTCTTTTGTGACTTAGTTTCATGACTTTTACATCATAAAGCTAAATCACAGAAGAAAAATGTATGGGAACATATCTCCTTGTGCAGTAGCAGCAGTCTTTAAGAAGAGGAATCACCACAAAAAATATATTAAAGCATCAAGAGAGGGCTTTGAGGAAATTTGTAAGAAATGTTGCACTTAAGTAAATAACTTACTTAACAAATAATAGTATCTTAAGAAATAAGAAATAATATTTTTATGAAACCAAAATTGTGCTTTGCACTTTGTACTCTTATCTTTATGTACTGTTGGCAGCATTTTGTGAATATAGATTTGTTAGCTACAGAAAAGCACTGAGCGCATTATTTAATTAAGTGTGTCAAATTTTCCAGTAATTTTTGTAATAGTTGCTTCTGAGAGTAGCAATGCTAGTATCTTTAAATCAGCTTTTGTGCATACATTGAGGAAGTAGTTGTATACGGCATGCAGAAGGCCACATTTTCTTTCAGCTTTCCTCTGTTAACTGTTATAACAGCTATTACTTTATTGCTGTCACAGATTGTATAAGATATACATGGTTTTATGGCAGACTGTGAGTGTTGAACTATGCCATGTGTGTTGTTATATAACTCACCGGGTGCAGTTCAATACTTCCAGCATGCCACAATCGACAAACACACACATTACTGCAGGCAGTATTTGATATTTATATTCGTACATGTAACACTTTGTCTTTCACAAATACAGAGAAGTCCTGTTAAGCAACTGTGCAGCAAGTAAGTGGAAGGGGTGTGTGGTGAACCATTCCTAGTGTGGTAATAATATCACCGGGAGTGGTTAACCACATACAACTTTCAGATATCAACATATGTGTTGCTCATCAACAATGACTTTATGCTTGTCTGATCAGAAGTGGTAGTTCAAAGGAACTATTGATGTGATATGTTTGAGAGGAATCTTATCACATTCTTAGTTCTTTCTGAACCTACTTCCAACACCACCAAAGAAAAACACCAACTGTAAACATGTTTAAAGGAAATCAGCAGCTTTCAGGGATGTTGTGGTAATGTATTATTTCAAAATAATAATGTTGATCATCATCCATAGTAAAAAAAAATTGAAATTTTAGTACAAGCTTCCACTAAAAACAGCAGAATGTGTTGTCAAACTGGATGAAATCTCACAGTAAATTAATATGGGTGTACAGTAGATAGATGATACAATACAGCTATTTTTCTAATAATCCCTCACTAAATTCATTTCCAATAGCAGCAATTTCCAGTGTCAAATTTTATATCTTGCCGATGTTGTGTGTCTGGTGCTGGAAATTTTTACTTCAGACATAGTTGCAAGTTGGAAAAAACACTGGGGCCTAAACATTAACAAAATTTTAATATTTGTCTAATGATAGCATGTTGAAATGTCTTTTTGTAACTAATTTCAGTTTACATTTTTACCAGGGGCTCAACACTGCATCAACTCAATTTTTTTGTTTAATTGCAGAGGAGATTTGTTGCTCTTATTAATGAAAACTGTAAAATGGAATTATTTAAATTTCATGTGTGTTCTAGAGGTCTTAATTTAAAAAAAAAAGTTCTGAGGAGGGGAGGCTGGAAGAAATTTATTGCTGTAAGTAAAGTAAGACATCTTGTTCAGCACAAATTGCTAACGAAAACTGAAATCATGTTTTGGTGATTCAGCTCTTCATATCCATTGTTGCAATGAAGAGCGAAATGTGCAAAATTGAAGTCTTGTGTGTTTCCTGTTGCGGCAAGCAGAAGAAATAATTGCATTCTGTCACTGTAATAGGTAACAATGCATTTTGCTGTGGTCAGTGTGGGTCAGATATTAAATTGTTAGGTTCTTTTTCTTACCCAAGTTATTGGGCTATTTGTTTTTATTACTTTTGTTTTTGTTATTGTCATTGTTAGCACTGTTTCCAGATAATATTTGTAACAAACTTTCTAGTGATGTGGGTATGCTACAGTAATCTTCTGCATCAATTTAATTGTACAAATTGTACCATCCACTGATTTGAACAGAAGGAATCCCCATTCTTTACATTAAGCATAGAATTAAATTCCCTCTTACAGAATTTCAGAATTTTAAGAGATCATGCTTGTTGCATAAAATTATCACTTGGTGTTAATATCTGTGACTCACACAACTTATTCAGGACTCTTCTAATTTCAACTTAAACCACCACTGCTACAAATACCTAACAAGGATAAAACTGCATTTCAAAGTTTATCACCACCTCAACCCACTTTGATAAAAAAAAAAAGTGATCTTCCTCTCTGTTTACTAGGGGGCAAATTTTATTTTTGCTAAAGTTAAACAAAATTTAGCTGCGTAAGTGTAAAATCCTGTAGCAACTGCATGAACCTACCTAACACAACTGTGTAATGTGATTTTGTGAACATCTCTATGGCAGTGCCTCTATGTTATCACCTCTCTACAGCTGGCTGTTTTTTGCCTGCAGCCATTTATGGTTCAGTTGAAAACTAGCAACAGTGCTGCCAGCTGTCAGGGATCGACCTATGCTTAGTCTACTACAGTAGCATTCATTATTGCTTCAGATATCTTTAGGTCATGGCAATATTGAAGAATATATAGTTACAATGAATTAAGTGTTAAAATTTCTCTCAATATACCAGATGAAAATATATCCAGTAAAGCACTTCCAATATGTGAAAGGGAATTCCAGAAATGTTAAGTTTCCTACTTCCACCCTCTTATTATTTGCATAATGCAAGTGAATATACTCAAAGACAAAATAGATGCACCACAAAGAATGAAAGAGTAGGATTGAAATCTGTACATGTTATGTACGCTTATAGACAAACAAATGCTTACAATATCAGAAAAATTGTATTATTTATTCTAGATAAACAGCTTCACCAATTGAGTGCCAGTAATGCACTGGTTCACCTCTGGACCTTATGCAGTATGTTATTCAGCTTGGCATTGAGTGACAGTTGTTGGATGGTGTCCTGGGGGATATTGTGCACATTTCTGTCCAATTGCCACAATAGATTGTCAGAATCATGATATGGTTCGAAGGCCCTGCCCATGATGCTCCAAAACTTCTGAACTGGAGGGAGATCTGGCAACCCTGCTGGATGATGTACAGCTTGGTAAGCTTGAAGGCAAGCAGCAGAAACACTCACTATGTGCAGGCAGGCATTATCTTGCTGAAACTTGAGCCCAAGATGGCTTGCAGGCAGAGCAACAAAATGGAGCATAGAATATATACAATGAACGCCTGTGTTGAATGGGTGCTGCAGATGAAAAATAAATGGGGCTGTTTATGAAAAGAAATGGTGCCCACAAGACCATTACTCTCAGTTGTCAGGCAGTGAGTGTGGTGGGGTGGGCGACAGTCAAATTGGTATCTCATTGTTGTCCAGGGCATCTAAAGAAATGTTGACATGTCTAGAGACATTCTGGACAGCAGTGAGACACCAACCTGACTGTCACTCATTAAACAGCTCAACCATCAGGAATGATGGTCTAGGGTGCCATTTCAATTCATAGCAGAACCCCTTTGGTTGCCACCCGCGACACTGCAATAGTCCACAATATTCTACCCCCATTTTGGTGCTCTTCATGCCAAGTCATGCTGGGCTTACAATGGAGAAAGATTATGCTTGCCTGCACAGGGTGTGAGTTTCTAATGTTTGTCTTCACGCCAAACCCTACCTCGGCCAGCAAAGTCTCCAAATTTCTTCTCAATTGATAACATTTGGAGCATAATCGGCATGGCACTTCAACCAAATCAGGATTCTGATGATCTAATGTGCCTAGTGGACAGAAATTGGCACAATATCACTCAGGAGGATGCAATCAAAGCCAAGCCAAAACTGCTTGCATAATGGCCAGAGGTTGGTTTGTCTGTACAGGTACATCACATCTACAGATTTCTGTCTCATTTGACTAATTCCTTCATGGTGCTTTTTTTGTTAGGGTATTATCAGGGGACAATGGCAGATTTTTTAACAATCTTCTTACATGCTACTATAGTGGAGCATGAAATACGATGGCTCAGTTTGTTCACAGACGAAGGTTTAAGTTCCATCTCTGCACTTTAAAAATATTTTTGTGGGATTTGCATTTAGGAACACATCCTACAATCCAGTGGTTGACATTTGATGCCCTCCCTTATCTCCCCACCCTCCCCCAATTATTATTGCATTGCAGTTTATCTCACATTTAATTGATGTGAACCGTAAAGCAATGAACTTGGCTAACGTTCAAGTTAATGTTTTCTTTTGCTCCTGTTGCTAAAGATTATTTGTGAGGTTTATTTTGTTGTGTATATGGAGAACATGGCAAGATTATATAATACTGTGTATTTGTGTAAAAAGAGCTATGATGAAAATGATCATGCAGTCTACAGCTTAAATAAGCAACAGCTTTACACATGTAAGCTAAATAATAATGTATTGGGTACATGACCACTTTCTGACAGTCTAAGATGACTTCTCAGCTGGATACTTTGAGGTTTTTTGAATGTTATGTGATGAAAATTACACTTAATGGTTGTTCCTAAAAACAATGCTAGTTATTATGATATTGTTTAAGTCTGCTTACATTGTAGAATGCAGATTGGTAAATGAGCAGAAAGTTTTTCTACCTAAATATATTTTCAATTGTTGTGCTTTTCTGCTTGAAGGTATCTGAAGTAAATCAGGTTATTTATGTGCTTTTAGATTTCTTGCAGAGACAAAGGCTTCTTTGAGCCAATTGACTGTATTTCTTTTTACTTTTATTTGTGATGAAAAATTTAATATCTGAAAAGAATCACTTGATTTTACATATACGAAGTGTTTGCAGTATCATTACAGCATGGGTACATTTTCTAATGTTGTCAGGCATTGTAACTGATTTGTGCAGAATGATTCCAGTACAGTTACAGGGTGCTTTCTTTGTTAGCAATACATTTTGTAGAGTAAGACTGTCTTGAAGCCAAACACAGTTAAGCTTTGGAGAAGATTCTAGAACATGTTGATAGCTCTGTTAGAATTGTCTGGAATAGTCAGTGTTGAAACATTTCATATAGTGGTGGCACTCCCTCTGTAAATACCACTGATTGGTGGCAGCCCAGTGTTGGCCTGTAGAGCTAATAACTAGTTGCAGGTGCTTAAATAAGATGAACAGATTTGGTTCAAGCAAATACACTGCTCCTGTGATAAAATTTGAGTAACTTTGTTCTTTTTATTTCTTAACATTAGAATTCACTCTCAGATAAAACAACTATGATTGACACCTGTAGTGGAGATAGCTGGCGACACAAAATTAGCAGTGCTGGATGGAATGAAAGGTTTATACAGTCCAGTGAGTAAGCAACAAGATTTAAGTTAGCAGTAAGGCTTGCTATCTGTGTAATCCTGTTTTACAGAGTAAACGGGTCTGATTGCAAGCCTCATTAATGAAAAAATCGAAAAGAGTTGGATCTGATTAAACTTTTTTTCTGTTTAGGGAGCAGTTACACTATGTAACTGAACCTCAAATGTCTCACATGGTCCACACAGACATTGGCTACAAATATTATTTTAACCATGTAAAGGAAAGGAAACTACTATTCACCACCACCAGCTACTACTACTACTACTACTACTACTACTACTACTATACACACTAGTGTGTGTAATATTATCAAGTAATTTTTATCGAGGTTGATACGCTATTACTGAATTTGAACTACTGCTGCTCTGAATGCTCTTACTCGAACTGATTCCAGCTCCTGTTAGAAGACTAATGGGTCATCTACTTTACAGAATGTGGAGACTCATCTGCTAGTGTTTCTGATACTAAACAATAAAAATAGCAATCTATCTTTTCCTATATAGTCAATGTTTCTGGTACTAATGTATCAAATAGGTAATAGTCCACTATTTGCACAGGATAGGGAAAGCATGAGCAGATAGAATAATATGAGCATTGTAACAAATAGGTTTTGTTCTTTTCATATTTGGGTCAAGTTGCCTGGAGGGGTTACTTGCCTCTAGGTCCTTTCTGGACAACAGTCCTGTCAAGGCACCACAACACCCATAATGTCTATTCTGTTAACTTGCAACAGTGAGCTGTGTATACAGGCCTGCAGCATGTCACTCCAAACAGCAAAAAATAAGTCACAAATTTGCTAACCGTTCTGATGAAGCTATTCTCAAGGTTGAAGTTATCAGGACCTCCTCTCTTTCTTTCCACAAATGTTCTCAAAAATTTCCCGTAAGCCAAGAGTAAAATATGCATGTAACATAGTACTAAAATTTACTGATTGCATTACAGATAATTTTTTTTGTGAAAACAATATTAAGTTCTACATTATTTAAACTGCATAAAGTTGAACTAAATACAAAAATGTGCACAGTATCACTAAATTACTGTAAAATCTTACAGATGTTGTGCAGTGGCACTTTATCACAACCTCTTTTGCAAAATGGAAATGTTATACTTCACCAAACTGAACACAATACAAAACAAAGGACTGAAGTCAATAGAATAAACACACACACTATCATGTGGCCACCACTGGCCACAGCAGAACTGTGTGCATGCCTAATGCTGTGTGGCTACTAGTGGCCATAACAGAGCCTCACACTTAATGCTGTATGCCTGGCCTCACAGCGAAGCACCCATCACTAAGTCAATGGATATCAAAGTAGATTTTAGTTGAAGATGGCTGAACTAGATTTCAATATCAGTGTTTAGGGCAGTATGGTGTTTGTTCCAAATACAAATTTTACATAAGGTGCTACTATCAATCTCTAATATCAACAAACTAGAATGAGATTTTCACTCTGCAGCAGAGTGTGCGCTGATATGAAACTTCCTGGCAGATTAAAACTGTGTGCCCGACAGACTCGAACTCGGGACCTTTGCCTTTTGCGGGCAAGTGCTCTACCAACTGAGCTACCGAAGCACAACTCACGCCCGGTCCTCACAGCTTACTTCTGCCAGTATCTCGTCTCCTACCTTCCAAACTTTACAGAAGCTCTCCTGCGAACCTTGCAGGCTAAGCCAGTATCCTTTCTTTCAGGAGTGCTAGTTCTGCAAAGATACTTCCAAGTAAAGTTCCATTTACCTTAATGTCCGAAAAATTTAAAATTATGGACCATTCTTGGAACAAAGTTTAGATTTTATAAGAGTTGTATGTTGGGGACTGTAGGTTTTACATTATTATAGTTCAGTGATATGGTCTCTGAAAGACCTGTGCTGACACAACTAACTACGCTAGTAGCTAAATTCACAACACTTGCCATACACAATAAAAAATAATGTTTTTGACCACATGTTTAATGGCAGGCCATTGATGTATACCAAGAAAAGCAATGGATCCAGAAGAGAACCCAGTTTACATGACCCCAGTCAGTCTACCTCTTCCCCATTTCTTTACCCTGAGACTTCCTTCTACTTTCTTCTTCCCATATATGAATCTAACTACTGTTCTGTTCTCTCTTTCCGCTAACCCCATAACAGTCATAGTTATGCAGAATATTGTATGGTCTGCACAATAAATTGTTTTTGTTAAATCAAAGAAGACTCCTACTGACCTCAGAGGGACAGTGGTGTGCGTGCCAGAGAGAGAGAGAGAGAGAGAGAGAGAGAGAGAGAGAGAGAGAGAGAGAGAGAGAGAGAGGGGGGGGGGGGGCAGAAAATTGCTTTCTTTGTGGATATCCCATTTTGTGTATGAAGGTGTCACTGCTCTCTTACAACCTACAAGTTGCTTTCTCAAAATTTGGAGACAGTGGGTGGGGAGGGAGGGGTGCAAAGAAAGTGACAGGTAACTGTCTACATTCTCTTTAACTTTATTAATTTCACTACAGAACATTTAAACCTATCAGGAAATGGCTACACCTAAAAGACACATTGCCCAAATGACTGTGTACAGAATTAATATACTGTGAAAAGATCTTTCTAACCCTACTTGAAATATCTTCATTTCAACCCATCGGAGTCTTTATTATTTAATAATGTAATAATTGATTCAATTTAATCTTTGCTAGATTCCTGTGGTGGCATGTGACATTTCTGCACATGTACCCATATCAACAAAATTTTGATTTAACTTGCTGAGCCTGCAGGGGTGGTCAAGCGGTTCTAGGCGCTACAGTCTGGAACCGCGCGACCGCTACAGTCACAGGTTCGAATCCTGCCTAGGGCATGGGTGTGTGTGATGTCCTTAGGTTAGTTAGGTTTAAGTAGTTCTAATTTCTAGGGGACTGATGACCTCATATGTTAAGTCCCATAGTGCTCAGAGCCATTTGAACTATTTAACTTGCTGACTAGTAACAAGAAGTGATCACTAAATATTTAATCTAAGGCAGACATGAGATTGCATGAAAACCACTAAGTGAACACATTTGTATACCAAAAATAAGTAGAAATGACTAAAGTGGTGTAGTATATGATGCTGCCATATTGCTGTGCTCAAATGATGAGGCTAATGTGAAGCTGAACAATAAGGTATTTCCACAAAGTAATAATGTATCCACTTGTCCTTTTGGCTGGCAGAGTAATTTCCAACACAGAATTTTGAATTATTGACATTTAATTAATTATTGATATAAATTATTGATATTAAACGCTTACTATCAGTCTAGTCTTAGTCTGACAGTATTTTATCATGCAACTGACTTCAGTAATTTAATGAAAAGAAATCTCTACCAGATTTTACCATTCTGGATGCCTTAGTGTTTTGCCGGCCACTTGGAAAAGTATGTTGATCTACCCAGATGCACTTTCTCAGTCACTACATTCACTAAACTGTTTCACTTTGGGTTACCAGCCTCCTATTGGCCTGGGACACAGGTTTATTTAGCATCTTCTGCATCATATTCACTATTCTTACATTCACACATGCCAGTGTGGAAGTATCAGCACTGATCTGAGAAACTCTCATTTGCAGATAGATGGTAATTATTTTTTAGCAAATTGTATTAAATCAACTACTTTTTCAATGTTACTTTCAAATAGCTTTTTTCTGCATATAAATACCAATATACTTTCAAATACCTTTTTCTGCATATAAATAACAATAAAGTAATACATTTTTGGCTACTGGAATTATACAGTAAGAGGCAAAGCCCAGTTCAGAAATAGGAAGAGGCTTATTAAAATATGTTTACCATTAGGGCCTACAGATTTCTCAAGGCCACCTTCTTAAACTTGCCAACAAAAAAGTGTTTAATGTGTCGAATATGTCAACAAAAAGAGATTTCGAATGCAATACCACTCAACAATTTGGCTATTGCTAATTCACATTGTCATTTTGGGTTTCGTAAACATGATGACCCTTAGCATATTGTTTGCTAGCTAATCTTAGCAACGACTAGAAATCAATCAGAGGTGATATCATTTGGTTTCTATCAATGCAGCTTCTCTGATCAGCCATTGCACTGATAGTTTACCTCAGTTGCACTTCTACTACCTTGCCATTTCGATCTTTAGAGCTGTCAAGTATGGTTCACATGGCTATGCATGGAAGGGCTCAGCAATATGCTGGACAGAGCTTATATGCCAGATATTGAAAAACTGTGTTGTGCAGATTTTGTTACTCTCTTTTCCCACCCAATACAACAATGTCGAGAAACATGTTAAATCAAATTTACTTCATTCACTGGCAATAAAATGTTGCAGCTTCTCAACACACATTCGTCAATTGTTGAAATCTCAGTGATAAAAAGAAGAAACGAAGGCGGACTAGGGAAAGAATGTTTGGAAGTTTTTACAAAAGCAACCTTTCCACTAGAGAGTCATGACATGGTCATGGATGGTTGAATTATCCATCAAATATCTACCTGCATGAAGACTATGTAACACGGAACTGCCAGGTAGGTTATTTGCCTGTGAGATTGGTTATGTTACAAATAACAGGAAAAACAGCCCTCACGTCCATTGCACTGACTTATGTGTAGAATATGACTTTTGTAAACAAGAGTATCACATTTGCACTCATTTAGCAGTGAATGGAAATGCAGATTAAATTCTTCTGTTGGCCGTTATTCGTAAATGTTGCACACTGACTTACCAGTGACAGGTATGTCTAGAATAGTCATTTTTTGTGCACAAGAGTACCACTTCTTTGAAACACTTATTACAAAATGGTAACTGGTTAGTCATGCCTTTTCTTTCTAACTAAGCTGGCAAAAAATGAGATTCAGAAACCAGGTGCATACACAGTAGTAGGACTGTGTAAAATCATTGTTCACTATGTTATTTTTCACATTTTCTATTCAATACTTGAGTCTTCAGTGAAATTCACTGTAGACTATCAACAAAGTAATGTGGAAAGTTATTTTCACAGTGCACAACAGAACACACATTCTTGACATACAATTGGCACACCCGACCTGGAGTCTATACAAAGTAGTAGATTCTTTCTTAGTTATTAAAATATTTCCTGCCACCATCACTATTATTTGATTTAAGTGTGATATGTTTTCAAAAATAATCTCATTGGCACATGTATTCTATTATGTATTATGGTGTCTAAGTGTGATGTTTTGTGTGATGTGTGTGCGTATTTACTACACTGTAGTGGTGACTTTATACTGTAATGTAAATGTGCAAAAATTGTGATGTATGTTGTCCTATATAATGGCAAATGGGAAAGTACTTACAAGGGAACCTCCCCATCGCACCCCCCTCAGATTTAGTTATAAGTTGGCACAGTGGATAGGCCTTGAAAAACTGAACACAGATCAATTGAGAAAACAGGAATAAGTTGTGTGGAACTACGAAAAAATAAGCAAAATATACAAACTGAGTAGTCCATGTGCAAGATATACAACATCAACAAGAGTGTGAAGTCACGAGCGCCGTGGTCCCGTGCTTAGCGTGAGCAGCTGCGGAGTGAGAGGTCCTTGGTTCAAGTCTTCCCTCGAGTAAAAAGTTTAATTTTTTATTTTCAGACAATTATCAAAGTTCAGGCACTCACACATAATTAACTTTGCTCTCCAAAATTCCATGACATGTTCAGATTTGCTTGGACATATGCAGGATTTGACGGTCTACACACGGAAAAATTTGAAAACGTTAAAAACATATGTTTTGACAGAGCACAGGGAAAACTGTCCGACTGTGAAACTGTTGCATTCATTTGTTGCAGTTTATGTGATAAACTCTTATGTTTTCCATCACTTTTTTGGGAGTGTTTATCACAACCACAAGAAAACCTAAATCGGGCAAGATAGAAGAATCTTTTTACCCATTCGCCAAGTGTACAAGTTAGGTGGGTCGACAACATATTCCTGTCATGTTACGCACATGCCGTCACCAGTGTTACATAGAATATATCAGACGTGTTTTCCTGTGGAGGAATCCGTTGACCTATGACCTTGCAATCAAATGTTTTCGGTTCCCATTGGAGAGGCACGTCATTTCGTCTACTAATCACACGGTTTTGCGTTGCGGTCGCAAAACACAGACACTAAACTTATTACAGTGAACAGAGACGTCAATGAACGAACGGACTGATCATAACTTTGCGAAAATAAAGAAAGTAAACGTTTCACTCCAGGGAAGACATGAACCAAGGACCTCTCGTTCCGCAGCTGCTCACGCTAACCACAGGACCATGACGCTCCTGAACTCAGATTATCCTTGATGTTGCCTATGTTACTCATGGACTACTCAGTTTGTACATTTTGCTTATTTTTTTCATAGTTCCACACAACTTCTTGCTGTTTTCTCAATTGATCTGTGTTCAGTTTTTCAAGGCCTATCCACTGTGCCAACTTATAACTAAATCTGAGGGGGGTGTGATGGGGAGGTTTACTTGTTAGAAAACTTTGACTGTCCTCTTATACAGAAACTCTTAAGAATCACTACATAGATGCTTCACTCTGAAGTTTTGTAACTACAATTACTTTCACATTTGGCAATCGTTATGAGACAAGATACACCAGTAACAGTCAAACATTCACATGTTTACATACAGTAGTCAATAAAACAATGCAGCAATCTCACTGTAAGCATCACACTTCAGATGTAATGATACAGTAGAAAAATGCACTTGACAATACAAGTTATTTGCCTTAACATATCTTGCACAAAATACATAAAAAATGCAAATTCTTATCATTAAGCATATTTTAGATTAGACAAATAACATTGTAAAAATGAGACCTAAACCAACTTGGCTATTCAACGTAATTTCTGAATGAATTTAAACTGTGATGCATTAGTGACTATTTTATTGTGTTACTATTGCTTTTTATTCTTAGAAATAGCTTCTGATAACAAGAAATTCACCAGTGAAGCTATAGATGGAAGATGAATAAACATTCTCTGTGATTAAACTACGGACAGTATGGATGGTGTGTTTTTTATGTCTTTCAAGTTTCAGATACAGGATTAAGCAAGTGATGTGAAATTCGCAAATGCAACAAATTTTTCTCAATTAGTATAAGATACACTACATGACCACAAGATGCCATATGATGCTGTAAATATTTTTTTGGCGACGGGGCTCTGTATATGAGCCTTTTTTTACGAAACTTTGAAGTCGTAACTGGCAATCATCTGATCCAGTATTGGGCATATACGCCCAGTTTGGTTGACAAATGCTTGACAAGTTACGTCTAATTGAAATGAAGTTGTGACAGTAACGAAGTAGCCTTCATTGAGCACCATTAACCATAAATAAATGTACATTAAATTTCAGATGTCTATCGGAATTTTTTAGGGACAAAACCTTTTTGTTAACTTTAATTACTTGCTGAGACAGTTGGTTTCAAGGAGTATTTTATCTGGAAAGTCACTTCCAGGATTTTGTACAGACCTTTAAGTTGCCAGAGATGATACACACAAGTAATTCTAGTGTACAGTCTACACAAAATAGGAATTCTGCTCATTCGGTTTCTGAAAATCTGTACCAGGCAGATGGTGAAACTTTTTACGTGAGGGACGAAAAGTACACAAGCGTTGTATGCTCTAATTCTGAACAAGCTGTAGCCAAAGATATTTGGCAAGGCAGCTGAATGTACAAAAGGTAAACTTTCTACGCTGAAGAAGGAAAAGAAAAAATTCTCTCAGTTGTAAGGGGTTTGAGGTTATACGCCAGGCATTTTATCTGATTAGTGTGATGAAGTTGATATTTTTTTTGCAGGAGTTATAAGATATACAGCATCTAGTGGCTATGGTCATCTTAAAAAATGTTGAAACACAGCTAAAAGAAAATGACATTGTGTTATGAATTTTAAAGTGCCTTTTGGACTGAGCACCAGCATTAAATGTTTGCCAAAGATTTACTGTGAACATCAACAATATTGATACTAAAATAGTGTTGTTACAGGTAGATGTAATCAAACAACACCGAGGTATGTACACTACTTTACACTGACCAATATCGTTTTTAAAAATACATGCATACCACATGGTTCATGATCATGTTTATACGATTGGCTACAAAGAAACTGTTGAGTTGAGTTTTGGTCAGCCCGTTTATATTTGTGACTAACAAATATTTGAACAGAAAATAAATTTCATGCAGTAGTTCATACTATACTAATTAAGCTTTCACATCAAGAGGTACAGACTCAACTAGTGAACCTGGCAATGGTGCGCAACTACTAAACATGTAGGGGAACTGGATATATGCCCTAATCTCCTCCACCTTTCTTTGTCCATGTCCCCCTGCCACATCTCTCTGAACTTGAGCATTGTTTATTGTTATGGCCAACAGAACTTCAATTGTGTATTGAAATCACTTATAATGAATGGGTAAATCAATTGGGATCATTTGGTACACTGGGTGTGAGAGAGACCTCTCCAGCTGCTGGACCTGTGAGGATAGTAGCTTCAATGGAAGCATTTCGCATAGTTTTATTCAGTGATGAGGTATGGTTACAAAGTTTCCGACAATTCAGACCCAATAATTTAGTATTCTGATCATAAGCCAATAAATCAAAAAATCAAATGTTTTCTCTTAAAAATGACAGGGAGAAAGAACAGAACTGTGTGGATACAATTTTTGTTTAAAATTATATATAAAGGGAAAGAATGTATATGGGGGAATTATATGTCTAATGGTTTAAATGTCCTGCTATCACAATGGAAGCTTAATGTGAAAAAGGAAACAAAACAGCACATTTTAACAGCACAGCGGGATATTTTCTTTGCCCTAGTCTGTTTCCATAGAAAACCTGTACACTGTTTAATAAACTTTAAGGAGGACTTTGGCTATATATATTTTTTACCATGTAAAAATTTGTAAGTAAGTCAATCAAGAACTTTTAAGAGTTTTTGGTGATGTTTCCCTATAATGTATTACATGTATATTTATAAAAATACATATATTACAAAATATATAGCCTACGTCAGTCCAAATGTTAGAGTATTGTGAAAGAATCTGAAGCAAATCTGTCAACAACTTATCGAGATTTTTGGAAACAATGTTACATGACTTGTCTTTATATAGTGGTATAGATACAATTTACCTAACATAATGGTTCTCATTTTAATACTTTGCCATGAACAAATGTGCAAAGCGAAGTAGGAGCTAGTGAGACAGCTGCAAGTTGAACTAATGTGAGCATCTACTGGCAAAGATGCAGAGATAAAATTAAAATGCCTAATCAAATTAAACTATATGGTCCAGAGACCTTTTCAAGTCTCAAATTCATTTTGTCTTGCTGTTGGTTTATGGTGAATATCAAGTGGTTTGATGTGTGTATGGGAATCTGGATTGAGGAGGGAGGCTTATAGGGTAGTCCATGCAGTTATGCAATGCCACTGCGCCAGTGTGGCATAGTGGTAGCACATCTGCCTAGATAACAGGAGACCTGGGCTCGAATCCAGGTATTGGTACAAATCCTTGTACATGCCTTCCATCTGCTACATACATACATCATAAAATGACTAACTTGATTTGTTCTAATCTTCCTCACAATTTGAGTACACCAGTTGTTAACAACCCAAATTTTAAAAACTGGAGAAGAATTACACTACTCGTAAGTATCACATGTGTAAAACTGCTTTGGTGTGCATCTTGTTGGAATGCCCACCAAACAAAGATTTTACCACAGTGTTTGCCATGGATGCATATTTTTTTTGAACAGTTCACACTCACTGCAAATATCTTGGCCATTTTGCATGCTTACTAATTAACAAACAGGTAATGTTAAATATAGCAGCAAAAACAATTATTGATAAAATTATTTAACTGAGTAGATAAAAAACCTACTCGCCAAGTGGGGCAGAACACACACATAGAAGACTGTTGTGATTGGCAAGCTTTCAGAGCCATAGGCCACTTCAGGCAGAAGGAAGAAGGGTGAATGAAAAGGACTGGAGAGGTCCAGGAAAAGGGGTAGATTTTGGGAAGTATGGAATGAGAAGGAAAAACTTTTTTCTTCTCAGTCCGTATGGTGCAGGAAGTTGGTTGTAGATTGTTATGATAATATATGCAAAGCCATGATTTTTCATCATTTGATAATGTGATCTTTGTGGGATTTGATAATTGCAAAGTGCCTCCAGAGACCAAGTAAAGAAAGAACATGTTACAACAACTTCTATCTCAGGAAATATGACTTAGTACTGTATGTATTAAAAATATTGCTTAAAATTAATGTTTAGCTGTTTGCCAAATATCACCTCATTTATGACCCTTGTGACTCATACTCTTAACTCTTACGCACAGTAATGTTTCAGAATTCTTTAGATTTTTAACTTTCAAACACCAGCTGTAAACAAATGCAGAGTTTTTATAGATAAATGAGCTTAGAGAAAAAGACCTTTATTTATAATCTTTTCTGGTTTTTGCAGTTTAGCTGGGTCCCTTCCTTGCCAATATTAACATAATTTACTGTTTTCTATTTTATGAGTAATAACCATTTTTATAATTTGTTGTAATTTCATTCTTGTTTACCTAAATTTTCAAGTGCCATTTTTTTGTTGTTGTGGTATCTTAAATCAATTTTAGCAAAACAACAATTTAAAAAAAAAAAAAAAAAAAAAAAAAATCAGTTCACTACCAAATTACTCTTATCTAATGGGCACTGCCCTTTGCAACAGTCCTTATATTGACTTGCTGATGGTACACAGAACAGCAAACATACAAAATGTGTCCAGCATTTATCATACATAAAGCCATTCACCATACAGAGGTTGATTAGAGAGAATGTCTGGGGTCTGAATTTTGCAGTGCCACTAGGTTGTGTCCATCTGACTTCAGTATGTACTAGTGTAGTCAAGAAAATTATGATCTGGGGAATGGGTTTTCCTGTAACGTTTGTTTGTGTATGCTTATAATCTCTAAAGATGTGGGTTAGGGTAAGTTTTGGACATACATGCCTTTTGTGTAAATGACTAGTGTCATGTTAATACACTTTGGATAAACAGCAGTATCGGTCATAAACATTTAAATTCTTTATTTTACAGACTGATTTGTCACTGTGCAAATTATTCAACCTTGTAGGCCCGTATCATAATAGTGTGATGTAGAAGGGACTTCAAGGCAAACCTCAATATTAAGATTGATAAGTATTGGTATTTTGTGGTAAAGTGGCTTGCCTATACTTTTTAATTCACTCTGGATGATCCACAACAGTATGCAAACTTGAGCCATCATCCTAACCCAGCTCATCAGTTGAAAATTATTTTAACAACAAACTTTTCTCTTCTGGTGTTTAGCATTTTTCCAGAATACAAAAACTGGACACATTAATTTCAAGAGAGATTAGCAAATAAATCAGTTTTAACAGTGAAGACTTAAGTGTATCTTTAATAAAAATTTCATACGAAAACAAATACTCTTATTTTAAAAATTCATTTACACTGTTGTGATCATCTAGCTCTTGCACACATTATGCATGAAACCTGATTTAAAAAGGAAGAAGACAAATCGATTAGTTTGTTTGAAATAAAGGCAGCAATCTGTACTATTGTTCTAATTAAAATTTCTAATAGTAACATTAGCCTTTCTCGCATTAATTACTAGTGCATCTTACTGTTGGTTTTCCATTAAAATGTGTTCAAGAAAGATATAGTTCACCTATTGTGTTGAGTAAAGTATCTGACCAGCCTGATGGCTACAGCATCTCTTCTTGACCAACCTATACTTTCCCACTGTGCTTCCATAGGAGCTTACTCATTGTGGCAAATGTTTGACAGTATTCTTACTTCTGAATAGTATCCAGCTAGCTTACAAAATTTAAGTCTGTATTGTAGATTTTTGTTCTACCAAAACTCTTGCAATTTGTGTGGAATGTTATCTATCAGTTGTGCTGAAAGTTGTGATAGAGAAAGGAGCAACTAGCCATATTTCAACTGAAATGTATGAGTGACCAACACTGAGTGGGTATGATGGCAAGTCCTAAAAAATGCAGTAATTAAACAAGTATGCAACTATATCAATATTGAAGGATGGCTAAAAGTTAATTAAAACAGTAAAATTGACTGTTTTTGAGTGCTACTTCTCTTTTGTATGACACTTGTATTTTTAAACTTCAGAAATTTAAATACAAAAACTTCTGTGTCACCTGTTGCATGTCATTTTATTTGCTGTTGGAATAAAATTATCCTATAACGAAAAACATCTGTTAGTACTTTCAGATGCAATGTCAGTGTTTGTTCTTGCAACAACCAGTATGAAATAACTAAATATTTTCATTGTCCTCTGAAAAACAATTGCAGTATACTGCTCACATACTTTGCTTATCAGTTATGGTCCACTGTAAAAAACAGATGTAATATTTTTTTTTACACTAGTTGCACAACAGGCTTCTGACTTACTGATTTTCAGAACTTTAATATTTATTCTGAGGCATGCTTCATAAGCAGAAAGAGCACCTATCTCTGCACAGACTGCAACCAGCTATTGCAGTACCAATGTACAACAGTATCTGAATTGCTGAGTGAATGCACTACTGCTACTTCATATTAGTTAACAACTATGCCACCTTGTCTAAGCAACATTCACTGTAGCTTGTCTATAAGGTAGTTGGTTCCCACAACTTCAGAGACTACTTTCACTCATATACACTGAATGAAATAAATCCCAACATCAAGTAGTAGTCAGGGGAGATTAACGAAGCTGGTAGGCATATTTCTGCATCTGAAAGGTTTCTAATCAAATTTCGCACCAATTGCATACGGGTGGCACTAGGAGTGCCACAATTAGGGTGCAAATCAGGTTTGTTACAAAAATGTGCTGCAACTTACCGAACCTACCTTTGACATTGGATGTAGTGAGTTAGTCAAGAATGCCTTTGTCCTCTTCAAACACAACATTATCAACAGCTCAAGAGTTTGAATGAGGTTGTGCAGCTGGGCTACGAGGGGCTGGAGGCTCCTTTCACAGTATTCCAGACAGACTTGGCAGGAATGTAGTCACAGTACAAGATGGCTGGCAACAGTGGTCACAGGAAGGTATTAGTGCAACAAGACCACGCTCCAGATGGCCACATGATACTATTGAGAGGGAAGAGCAGTTTGTACCACAGTGACTGGTACAAATATGTTACTTCAAAGACAGCTCCGATCTGGATGCAACGTAATGTGCATTCCACTGACCCCGAACCACTGCCATTTGGAATTTCAGTGGTGTCAATTGAGATAGCTTATTGAAGACTCTAGTGGAGATCTGTTGTGTTTTCCGATGAAAGCCAGCTCCGATTCAGAGCAAGTGATAGCAGTGTTTTGGTTAGGAGCAGGCCATTTGACAAGCTGCAACCAACCTGTCTGTGGCCTAGATAAACTGGACCTACCTCCATTCGAGCCTGTATAGGATGTGAAATTTCAGCATCATCCACAACCAGCATTAACTGTTCCTGTATTGACAAAGTGCAACAGGCATGGGACTCCATCCCACAAACTGATATCCAGCACTGGTATGACACTATGCATGTTTGTATTCAACATTCTGGTAGTTACACCACTTATTAGAGTACCAGCTTTTCACATTTGCAATGTCTTTTCTTGCACTTTCATTAACCTGTGATATTGCAATGTTAATCACTTAAATATATTATCTAGACAAATGTATTCTTGAAATTTCATAAATCTACATTTAATTATTCTGGTGTTGTGATTTTTTCCTGTCAGTGTATATAGCGAGTGAGTGATTTTTTAAATGTATTGATTTCTGTAAGGTCTGCATTTTCATGTGAACTGCCAAATATTTGCTTATACTTGAACTTCGGTTTTAAAAATTTCAGGCTCAGCTATGTCACATTTTATACTGGTGTGAAATATTACTGAATAGTGACTAATAACCATACAAACAACTCTGTATTTTCACATGGCAATCTCAGAAAGCAGTATCATACTATGCATGAACATTATGAACTTACGCTCCCGAGCAATCAGGGGAGACTGGGAGAAATCTGGAGTCTTGTTTCTCAATCACTTCATCTTCCCCTCCCCCTGCCTTTTTTGTCTGAGCTCACTTCTCGAAACTACTTCTGCTTGTTTTTGCTTTTTATTATTCATCCCTCTGCTGCTTTTTGGTAACTAGAATTTTATTATGCATTCTCTTTGTGCTGTTACTAAACGTAAAACAAATTAATGACCTAAGCTCTAAGTATCTTGTAGCAACAAGAGCAGTTTTAACTGTCGTCTACCACTTGCCAGCAAGCCATGACACAGCAGTTACAGGTGTGACAAGGAACTGGAGATTTCATTCTAACCTATTACGTGTCTTTGGAGGTTTCTACAGCCAAAAGAAGTATTTTTCTCAGATTTGTATAAGTTGTTATATAAATGTCTACAAATTTTATTGGTTTAAATTTGGTTATCCATTAATTTGTGAACCAAACCTGCAATATACCTCCCACCGCGATGTGAAATTATTAATGATTTAAGGATGCAAGGCTGTTCCTGAGCATTCCAGCTAAGAGGAGCAGTGTGTTGATAACTGCAGATCTAGAGTTGTTGAAATAAATAGATGGGGAGTGTTGTAGCACTGTCACCAGAAAGAACAACAATGGTGTGGTTTTGTTGGTTTTTTTTTTTTTTTTGGGGGGGGGGGGGGGGGGGGGGAGAATACACAAGATTGTAAGTCCATCAATCCTCTGACGGGAAATGAGACTTCTGCTGCTGCTTCTGGTGTTGCTGTTGCTGCTACAGCTGCAGTCCTCTCTCTTTCTACTAGCTCTTCCATTCCTTCGGATGTTGGCAAATGGTGTCACTTTGGCAACACCACTCAAACCAGCTCCAGGGAATTAAACTTCTCCCAGCAGCTTGGCCAACCTTTTTCGGGCCTCTCATCCCATTATCATTTTAGCTAGGTTACGTATTGGGAACTGTGTTTTTAGCCACTGCAATTTGTTAACTAGTAACTTTGTCCTCCTCATCATCAACCTTTAATGGTTTGCCATTTCTTGACCAAATGTGTAATTCTTTTTTTTTTTTACCTGCTTACATTCCAGTGTATGTATGTTGTCCAAGTTATTGGCCATTTTAGTGAATGATGCGTGGACTGTTAACTGCCTTTTATTTTCCGTCCGTTGTAGCAAAATGGCGAGGGACACTTAATCTCTGGTTCAGGACCTCCAATGTCTCCATGGCGTATTTTGTCGACCTTTCTCCAAGAGAAAGTCCTTTTTAGCTATTTCCTTCCATCAATTGGGCTTAAGATGTAGTCACTTTTAACTACTTTTACTTATTAGTTTTCTAAGGTTACAACATGGGTGCTTATGACCTCAGTCTTGCACCCTAAAACAAACCAGAATCCCTCAATCCAACAGTGGTGCATCTGGAGGTCAAGATGCCTACTGAGAACATTTTCTAATCTAGTCGGGAGATTCATAATAGATATTGCAAGAAGGCTAAAAATGTAATGGAAATCTTTTGCATCATCAATAATGAAATCAACGTGAAAGAAATAGAGAAGTCAGAAGGTGGCCATCCCCAGGAGTCTGAATGTGACAGGAAACATCCCAGTCACAGCTGTCCTACCCTGATCTGAAAGTCCAGAGTGTTCACCATTCAAGAGCAACACGTACATAAAGAAATTGGGTACGGCAGAAAGGACGAAGGAAAGAACTGGCTGGTCAATGAGGTATGGTTGAGGAATGCCTAGACCTAGCATATAGCTGTGGATGCCCCATCTCCAACCACCCTGCCCCTGTTCTGGAGGTAGATTAAAACCTTATAACTGAGAACAAAAATAACTTTCACAAAGAAAACTGAGAACTATGTCAAACATCATGAATTGTCCACCAATATAAGAGGCAATAAGTCCTGAAATCCATACTCTGCACAGGGGGCCAAAAGGAGGTGGGCCTCCCACCAAGGCTCCTTTAATAAAATTGAGGGCTCTCCTAACAGCTACCACTATGCCGTTAACACATTACATGTTTCCAGCAGCAAATGGCGCTCCATACTGGCAGGAGGTGTAAAAGCATACCACATCTGATCCCCTGGTGTAAAAGATGGTAGCACCCTAGAAATCTTTAAGAAAAGAATGTAACAGATGGTGAACGGTCATGGGGCCACAAAGACTTTACGATCTTGGAAGAGATCGGTCCTAGTATGTGACCTATGCACAATCCAAGTGGGTGTGTGCAAGAAAACATGGAGAGGAGAGGGGAAGGGAGATTTTGGCAGAGGGAAGCGAGGCACTTTCCAACTGGTAATCCCATCCAAGGGCAGGTATCAAGAGAATGATACGCCTTGTCTGCAGTAACAATAGTATACATAGATGATCAGGGAATTATCAGGGAATTATCAAATGGTGAATGCACGGGAGACAAAGAGCTAACACTGTCAAATCTGAAGAGGGAAGATTCCCACTTCGGCAAGGACCGGTCTGAAAAGGACCAATGGCCAGACGCTCGCCGTGATGGTGGACTGAGTCTAACAGTTTCAAAGATGAAGGAGCTGCTGAATCATAAACCTAGCAACCATAGTACATTCAGGATGAAACCAAGGGCTGGTAAATAAGGTAATAGTAGCATGATCTGCACCCTAAGATGTTGGAGTAAGGGAGCAGAGTGTGTTAAGCTCCCATACGCAGCTAGTCTTCAGTTGATGAATGTGGAGCAGCCAAGTCAGCTCTTTATCAACAAGAAGACTTGAGAGAGATGTGATTACACTATAATGTCCAGGTGCTGGATGCCTAAGAAAAGTTATAGGTCAGGGTGCACCACAGTATGACAGCAGGAATGCATGACCCACAGCTTTGTATGAGCGAACTGGAAACCATGGGAAAGAGCCCATGCAGAGGCCTGCTGGATGGCACCTTGACGCTGACATTCAGCAACATTGGAGCTGGTGTTCGGCAGAGGCTACAGAGTGGGAGCTGTATTGAATACAAAAATTGTAATGTACAAAGCAGGGGTGACCAGAGGCCCAATTTAGGTGACTGGCCCATTGACAGTGATGACGAAGAGACACTCAACACACAAAGCCCTGTGGAATGCCATTTTCTTGGAACTACTGGGAGTCGATTGAAGCACTGACTAACTCGTAATAACCAGCAGTAAAAAAATTGGTAACAGGGCCTCAAAAGCCCCATCATTGAGGGAACATAAAATGTGATGACATCACGTGGCTGCATTTGCATTGTGAAGGTCAAAAAAGTTAGCGGTAAGGTGTTGGCATTTAGATAAAGCTTGTCAGATTACTGCTGCCAATCTAAGCAAATAGTCAGTTGAGGATTCTCTCTTCCAGAAATCACACTGATAAGGGGGCAAAAGGCCTCAAGATTAGAGAACACAGCATAATCTGCAGGCAACCATCATTTCAAGCAGATCAAAGAGTATGTTGGTCATGCTAATTGGCCAGTAACTGTTGAGAGAGGATGGCTTCTTGCCTGGCTTATGAATTGGGCAAACAACTGAAGAGTATCATCTGATTGCAAATTGAAAAAAGGTCTCTGGCTGTGTTGTGGGACAAGGCAAGATCCTGATTCAGCTGGGTGAGAAACACAAGGGGATGTCTTCAACTTATCACTTCTGCAGTAAATGGTAGCTGGAGAGGAAGAGGATGCTGTTACAAGGGTGTTGCAAGGTGTCTGCAAGAACCAATGAAATGGTATGAAGACCACCCTGTAGAACAAGACCCAGAACAGCTGTTGACTGTTGGCGGTCAAATCACCATGGAGCTTTGCCCATACCTGATGTGAAGAGGCCCATGTCCCCAGTGAGGAGACAAAGTGCTCCCAGCATTCCTTCTTATTGCATCTGATTAGATAGCAAGCCTTAGCATGAAGTCACTTAAAAGCAATAAAACTAGTTTCCGAAGGATGTCATCTGAACTGTTACAAGGCTCATTGGTGACCCTAAAAAGCTATTTGAACATCTTTGGTCTACCACAGCACAGGCCAACAGTTTGGGGGAGGGGGGGGGGGGCTGTAGAAATGGGAATTGAAGTTCCAGCAGCAGATGATACTGTCTGAGGTGCCTTGCACAGACAGGCTCATAAATACAATCCAACAGAGGCAGCAAATGTAACAGCACAGGAATATAAAGGCCAATCACCTCTGAAGTGCCCCATGTGGTAGTCTGCATGACCGGCAGTGGCAAAGAAATGACAGGTTTAGTGGAAAGTGGTCACTGTCACAAAGGTCATCATGTAGTGACCAATGTAGCTGCCACAAAATTACGGGAAGAGACAGTCAGACAGCTGAAAACGTGCTATGGGTAGCACTGAAGTGGGTTGGACAACCATCACTAGGAGGCACAGATCACGGTCTGTGAAAAACTGGTCAATTACGAGCCCCTTACAGGCTAAGTGGTACTCCCACCACAGGGGGCAGTGTGCATTGAAGTCCCCAAGTAGGAGAAAATGGAGGGGGGGGGGGGGGGGAGCAGTTATTAGATTTATGGGGTCAATTCAACACAAGTGGCTTGCTTAGAGGTAGGTAACATTGCAAATGGGCATTGCTGAGGTCGTTTGCACCCCCACCACTATTACCTCCAAGGAGCTGCAAAAGGGAATCCATTCACTGACATTTGTATGAACAAAAGTACAGAACTCTCCAGGTGCCCTCTTGAGACCAGCATGGTTCCAAAAGAATGCACAATAACCATGGAGCATTGGAGAATGGTCATCATCGAAGTGCATTTCTTTGATAACAATCCAAACCGCAGAAGAGGAAATAATATGATGTAGTTCCAGCAGGTGGCAGTAGTATCCACTAGAATTCCACTGAATGATCATGTGACTGTTGGCCAGGAGGACTGGTTATGCCACAGGATCAGTGTCTGTAACTAGTGGGGATGCAACCACATCCACAAAAATCGCTTCAGAATCAGACTGCAATGGGGATCTGGTACATCCAGGGGTGCTGCAGGATCATCATCTTCCTCCTCCTCCTCCTCCTCCTCCTCCTCCTCCGTTTGTTAAAAAGGTTATCCACACTGAGCATGAGGACGGAAAAGAGCAGACAGCTCTGGGGCTCATTCACCCATTGTTTAGCGTCGAGCCTCCGGTCCAGGAGTTGCCCTATAACCAGTCCAGTAGATGCCAAAGAAAAATGCTTCTCCAGCCGGGTGCAGAAAGCGATTCCCAAAGAATGTACTGCAGGAACCACAGGAGAGGAGAGATGTGGGAGATCTGGTTTGGGGAATGTAGGGGTAGTGGGGAGGAAGCCAATGGTTGCAATGTTAGCCTGACTAATAGTCATATCCACAGGATGTGCATGTTCCTATTGCTTCTGGGTCTCAGCAAACACCAGATGGTCAATATATTTGTACTCTTGAGTCTTCTGTTCCTATTGGGCGAACTGGCAAGATGAAGGGTGATGTTCTGCACATTTGTAAAAAAAAGTGAGTGTTCGCAAGGATTTGTGGAATGATTGTCCACAGCTGCCACATTGTGGGGCCCCCGATACAGTGGGATGACGTATGCCCAAAGTGCAAACATCTGATTCATCTCTCAGATGGTGGGCCATACCATCACACCTGTACACTATGACCTTAACTTTCTACAGGACATTCCCTCCTAAGGCTGAGATAAAGGTACCTTGGTGGGAGACAATGGGAAGAGACATTAAAGGTAGTTGAAATTTATTTCTTTTGTAGAGCAGGAGAAAATTAGCAACACACTTGCAACAGAAATAAGTTAATGAATCCTATTCTAAAACTGAAAGTTCAGTTTATTTGATGGAGCCTGTGTACAATTGTACAGGAAAAGTTTAATCAGATATTTCCCTGAATGAGATCCCAGAGTTACAAAATGTTAAGTAAAAATATGAAGAAGCTTGTAATTTCAGCAGTTTCTCTTTACTCCGTGTCACATCAACACTCATGCCTATATCTTACTTCATACATACTTCCCAAAATGTGTTAAATGACTGAATTTAAATGCAAGTGCCAGTACTGCCCCCTCCCCCCTCCCCGTAACTGAATATTTACGAAGTATTTTTTTGTTGATTGTGATCCACAGCTTTCTTAAACTGTAGAAATGACTGGTCACACAATAAAGGATAAATTAAACAGAAGCTTAAGATGTTACATGTCATTCCTACAATGCATATTTACAGTTGACGCCAAATTATTAATGAGTAATTATTGGCAGTTATGCAGAGGTTGCTGTTATTTTAGTTAATACTGCCTACGTGAAAGATAAAGTTCTTTCTTACCTTGTTTGTAAGACACTGGCGGAAGTCTGATGGCATATCACTCACTGACACTCTGTCATGTGGCCTTTTTGGTCCACTAACTGAAGACACTACAGTACCCAAATCCAAAGTCACAACCTCCGAGAAAACAGGATCTTGGGACGGGTCAGAGTAATTACGAAACATTTTCACACGCTTCAAATACTCTTCAATAATTTTAACTTTTTCCTCTGAGCGATCTGGAAAAATAGTTAAGCAGGTAATGGCAGAGCACAATATATGGCATTACAATTAGTAAATTACTAGGAAAGCTATGTTATATTTTATCTCTTAAGGCCTATAATGGAAGTAAAACCAATTAGATAAATTATTTATAATACTGCAACAGGTCAGCGGGCATATCAGTCATTAGCTTCCAAAATGTTTTCTTCATTAGAAGTAGGGGAGGGAGGAGTGGGGAAGTGGAGTAGGCAGCAACAGAAATACAAGGGTGGTTTGAAAAGTTCTCGGAATCACCACGAGAGTCAGTGTTACTGCAACAAGATGTTCACGTGATAGTCATGGGACTGTTGCCTGTAAACATGTGCCATGTCAGTGTTCTTGGAAGAGAGCTGCAGTGGTGACATGGCTCTGTTGTTGTTGTCGTTGTTGTTGTTGTTGTTGTTGTATAGTGATTTGCGAAGATGGAGGGGGAAAAAATAATAAAGATTTGAGCAGTGATTAAGTACTTCATAAAGAAAGGTATGAAAGCAAAGGACATTCATGTCAATTTCCAGAATACACTGGGGGTGGGGGGCCTCTGCTCCTTCATATTCAACTGTTGCCAAATGGACAAATGAATTTAAATTTGGTAAGGGGAGCTTAAATGATGATCCGCAGAGTGGTCAGCCAAGATGTGTCACTACTCCAGAAATCATTGCAAAAGTGCACAAAATGGTCATGGAGGATTGCCGACAAAGTACGTGAAATTGCTCATGCTTCCCAGGTGTCATCTAAAAGGGTACATCACATTTTAACTGAAGAATTAGATATGAAAAAATTATCTGCAAGATGGGTGCCACAACTATTGATGCTGGATCAAAAACGCGAGAGAATGGCAAAAACACGAACTCAGGTATGAACGTCGTCACACCAACCTTACCCACCTGATATGGCTCTGTCAGACTTCCATCTCTTACCAAAGCTGAAAATTTTTCTGGGTGGACAAAGATTCACTTCAAACAAAGAATTGATTGCCGGAGTTGACAACTATTTTGCAAGCCTGGTGGAAACTCATTTTCGAGATGGGATCAAGCCACTGGAACATCATTGGACCAAGTACATTAATCTATAAGGAGATACAGTGAAAAATTAAAAAAAAGTTTCAGTGATGTAAGTACTTTTTTCCTAGAACTTTTCAAACCTCCCATGTAAATTTATGAATTCTGTCATCTCCTAAATCAAGGGGTGGCTTTGGAAAATTAAATAGTGAAGGCAATACACAATCAAATAGACAAAATGACAAAGCCTGGTATAGAAATCCTTGGATATCACAGAAGATATTGAATTTAATTGAGGAAAGGAGAAAATAAAACTGCTGCAAATGAAGCAGGCAAAACAGAATACAAATATCTAAAAATGAGTTACACTAAGCACAAAATGGCTCAGCTGGAATGGCTAGAGAGCAAAAGTAGGTATACAGAAGCATATATAACTAAAGATAGATACCAGCTACAGGAAAATTGAAGATGCATTTTGGAGAAAATGGAAGCAGCTGTATGAATATCAGAAGTACCAGTATTAAGCTAAGAAGGTAGAGCTGAGAGGTGGAATGAATATATGGAGAGGCTACACAGGGAAATGAACTTTAAGGCAATATTATAGAAAGAGGAAATATATGAAAGGACACATTCAGAGACAAGGAGTCACCTATTTAATATTGGAGCGAAGTGGGGGAGGGGGGGGGGGGCGGGGAAGCAAAGAGAAGAGTACTATCAGCTGGTTCATAAGACGTGGGTTTCAATAATCACAGAGTGATAAGTTCTTTCACTGGATAGAGTAGGATGGTGAGCTGCATCAAATGATTCTTCAGACTGAAGATGAGAACCTACTACAAATTAGGTCATTTTCCATATTTTCGTGATAACAGTAAGCAGTAAGAAAAAATAATATACAATGAGTTATTTTTTGAACAATGCCAAATAGCGGATTTCCTGTATTACAAAATTGAGATTAAGCTATTTACTATTTTTGATTCACTTATATGTAAAGCTAGTGGCTTACAATACTTTCATACTACAGTGATTAATTAAAAAACTATTAAATTACTTACTTGTTTGCTGTAAGTAGGCTAAGCTCATGTTGTCGACAGGAAAAAATCCTACAGTGGCACCATATTCTGGACACATATTGCTGATAGTTGCACGGTCAGCAACAGATAATTCACTAACACCAGGTCCAAAAAATTCTACAAACTTTCCGACTACTCCTATTTGCCTCAGGTGCTGTAAGAAAAAAATACTTTAAACCTACAGAAAGCACCAGTATGTACAATAATTTTGAACAACGAAGCTAAAGATAAATAATTTTTAGTGGAAACTAAGAAAGTAAATGAACAAAGAATGTGTGAAAATTCAACTGTTTGCAATGATAGGCTTTGAACCCTGGTCATGGCTACATCCCCCCCCTTTTAGTAGTTATACTATTATTATTATTAGTAGTAGTAGTAGTAGTAGTAGTAGTAGTAGTGGTGGTGGTGGTGGTGGTGGTGGTGGCGGTGGTGGTGTGCAACAAATGGCACTATCTACTCATGCCTTACAACTGGACTCTAAAGCTATTTCTCGACGCTGTGAGACTAGCGCCTATGGGCAAAATGAAATGCCAATAGGTTTGATCTGACCAATGGTGGGTATGTTAGCAAATGATGAACTTTTACGTAACTAAGGAGTAGAAAGTCTTTCAAATGATACTCTAATCAGTGGGCAGTGAGCAATGTTACAGAAGTGAGTTAGCCTGACTGGCCGTGTTTCTGCCACCAATTGATTTCTGTAGAGTAGTTTCACCAACAAGTTTTGAACGCTTAAGAAATAGTGGCTTCTTCCCATATATCAGGGAGGATCGGAAGTAATGCACAATAATTTATTTGTCTCTGGTATTGCAGCTGGAATGTTGAAATTTCATGACAATGTACTTTCAAGTTTGTGCTACGGAGAATATTTTGTTTTCACATGCAGTTTTAGTGAGAAGCCCAAACTACAAAACAAATATGGTGTTTACCCTCATCAATTTCTGAAGCGCAGTGAAGCATAGTTCAATATTTGTGAGCCAACTGGCATAAACTGAGTGAAATTAATTCACAGGACATGTATGGGGATGACTATATAGGTCATTGCAATGTCTCCAGGTGGTGCGGATTCTTCCAAGAGGGCTGCATAAATCTTAGTTATTTCATCATGTTCCAGGTGGCCTGCAGCAGTTGCAGTCCCGCAGAATGCCAGAGCCGCTGAGACAGCAATTTTGAACGACCAGCATGTGAAACTGGGTGCCTAGGAACCTGACAGGCAACTACAAGTGCCAGCGAATGATAAGTTTGGATCACTTAATGCATTAAGCCACAGAAGGGCATGACTTCCTAAAACGAATCATCACTGGTGACGAGTGTGGGCATACCACTACAAGCTCGAAACAGAGCAGCCCTCTATGGAGTGGAAATGTGCTGGTTCCACAGTATGAAAAGAATCCAACTGACTCAATGTGCTAGGAAAGTGCTTGTGACACTGTTCAACGTATTCATGTAATGTTACTGGTGGACTTTGAGGAACACGGGACCAGTGTGTATGCTGCAGAATCCATTGAAACTTTAAGATGGGTCATGTCCTTCTAACAAACACTGCTTATGGTGTCAAACTTCTTAATGACAATGCTTCTTTTCATGAGAAAACTGTCAAATTTTCTGCGGTAGGTGCTCCAGCATCTGTCATACAGTCCAGACCTTGCACCATCAGACTTTCATCTGTGTGCTTCCACAAAGAAATTCCTGACCGGCAAACACTGACAGATGTGGAAGGGATATCAGCAGTTCGCAGATGGCTACACTCTAACCAAAAGGACTTCTACGAACATGGCATACTGGAACTGGTACCACAATGGGAGAAATGTGTTGAGAACATTGGTGACTATGTACAAAAGTAGATAAAAGATGTAAGTTCAGTACCTTAAATGTATTCACAATTGCTAACATGGACAACAATCAGGTGTAGAATGGAATGATGACAATGAAAATTTGTGCCAGTTTCCCACTTATCACGAGTGATTGCCTTAAGACTTTGCTATCCACGCACTACTCATGGCCAGACTCAAACTTCCACATGTTGTCAAGGATGTGTCTACTCCTTGTTCTCTTACATCCACCATGTATATTCCCATAAAGAAGACAGAAGACCTTTAACTTTAAAGTCACTTGCTTGGTTTCAGCGGATAAATATAATTGCAGTGCCTGTTTTATTTTGATTTACAATGCAAAGTTCCTTTGGACACGTGTGGCCTGTCCAAAGGAATAGGCATTGCGGTGACTAAATCCATAACAAAATACATTAAATCTAGTCGCAACTGCAGATATGGACTATCATCAGCTGTAGAACGAAATGACAAAAATGAAAATTTGTCCAGGACTAGCACTTCCTGCTTTCTGGATAAACTTTGCGTGGTAAATCTGAATAACGCAACAGGCACCGATTGTTAAGTTCATTCATGATTTTTTGTTTTGTTAGCTATTAAACTTTGAGGTAACAATCTTCCCTCATAAGTATAAAGCCAAAAGGTGTCAATAAGAACATCTTATAACCTTCTGAAGCTAATTTCAAAGTACTTTGGATCAAGTAAGGTAACTTTATTGTAGACAAACCTTTGTTATAGTCAACACCAAATCTGTTGATGTTGCATACTGATTTAACTTTCCTTCTATTTTGTAACCCACCACTTGGGGCAACAACATAGTTATTGCTTGACCCAGCATGACTGCTTCAGCTTCAATACCTGTAGAAACAAATTAAAGTGAATTAGAACACATGGTAGACCATAATTTTTTCACAGTGATTGACAAAACAACTTAAACTTACTAGAAATTCTTTGGCTGCTCAGATGTTCTTCCTATATGCCGAGCTGAGTACTATGTTGTCATTGCACAATGCGTCTACCTGAGCTAAGTAGCCTGAATATGGCTTTCTGCCTGGGCTAGGATGATGATGATGATTTGTTGAGGGCAACACCAACACCCAGGCCCCGGGCACAGAAAAACCCAATCTGGCAGGGAATCGAATCCGGGACCCTGTGATCCAAAGGCAGCAATGCTAGCCACTAAACCACGAGCTGTGGACACCCGAGCCAGGACTACTCAAGCAGTCGCCTTGTATTGAATACCTTTAAAGCACTTTATGCAACATCTCCTTCTGTCACTAATTGGTCCTTACACCTTGTAGGTGTAAAAATAGGATTAAGAATGTGAAGCTTCTCTATGAATTTATGGTTTTTACAACTACTCTGAAGATAACTCTTCAACAGTTTCTAATCTGATTTTGGTAATATATTCCAAAAGTTAATGTCTCTTTCAAATTCTACATATCTGGAAGAACTATCAATTAAATCACATGTTGAAACATGATTACTATGGTGTTGCACCTCCTGATGTAGATAGCTTAGGATTGCTGTTGACCTGGCTAGAAGCAGCAATTCAAAACTCTTTCCTTTGTATGTAATACCTGATCAGTGTATTCTTGAACTTGGAAAATGCCTACGATACTACTTGGAGAAATGGACTTCTGGATAGTGTTGCTTATTCGTAGATGCCTTCTCCAGCTCCTGTACATTCTCCAGCCCTGCAAACAGCTACTCGACAACTGCATTTGACAATCAGCCAGTTGTAGAATGGGCTAACACCACGGGTTTCAAGTTCTCTTTGGAGAAAATTGTTGATTCTAATTGCTGTTACTCCCTTTTTTTAATTTACTTGTTTTAAATCTGGAGGATACAATTCTCACTTTTAAGGAAAAGGTGAAATAGGTGGCCCTCACTTTTGATGAACAACAAATGTGGCTGCCACTCAAAGACCTGAAATCACGATATTGTAGAGTGTGTAAGTCATAGGTGTTTAGAAGCAGACAAGGCACATCTGCTGTAATTTTATAAATCCCTCACACAGCCCAGCTTGAATACCACACACATCGATCAGCAAGGCCTTTATACTTCAAAATGATGGATGTGGTTCACCATGAGTGTTAGACTGTCAACTCTAGCTTATCCAATAAGTCTGGTTTGGTTTCTAGCTTATGTGCACAGGCTGGTGAGCCTCCACTGTCTATTCAACATTTTCTCAAGGTACACCAAGCACTCTGGGTTCTGTCTGTTTCAAAGTCATCAGCACTGGCAACCACTGCCTAGTCGCAGAGAACAAGGCCATTTGGGATCTGGGCAAAGGAGAGCCTTGAGACATTACATGTGGATGGAATTAAGGTTGAAAGCTAGACGTGGCATAGGGAAGTGTCTGGCTACTGAAGACACCCAGGTTATCTTTTGAATTGAATGGGTTTCGGGAAGAATTTTCCCAATATTTTTTAAAAATAAATTTTACAATGTTCTGAACTACCACCCAATTTTATTAGAGTTTACACTGATAGATCTAAAGTCGTCCTCATATGGGGCACGATAGCTAACTTTGACGTGGAGCTGTGAGGGAGGGGGTGGGGTGGGGGGGGGGGGGGGGGGGGGGGGAAGAAGACAGGCAACAGTGCAGTCGTTGCCATAATGCAGAAATGAAACAATTTATCTGATCTCACACAGGGCATGATGATAGGCTTTCAGGCCATGGGTGGAAGCACTTCCAAAATGGATAATTCTGTAAACGGTTCACACACTGCCGTGGTTAAAGTACACTGTGAACAGCAAAATGGTGCTATCCAAAACGTGCACCGAGGCAACTGGTGCACCATGGGCCATAGACAACAGGAGTGAACAATGACTGTGGAGATGTTTATGGAAAAACAGGTGTGCAACCTATCAACCAAATCAACCAGGGGGTTACCAACAGTGTCTCCTCGATGGGGCCTCTACAGCATGTGCCTGGTTGATGCAACCATGTTAACTGCTGTTCATTGGTGATGAAGACTAGAATTTATACCTAAATATCAGAACTGGACATACACTACGTGGTGACAGGTGTCCTCTTCAGAAAAATCACATTTTATGCACCATCAGATACATGGCCATTGGAATATACAGTGTGAATCACTTGAAATCAAACAGCCTGCAACAACTGTTGGAAGGATCCAGGCTGGAGGAGCAAGCATTATGGTCTTTAGAACATTTTAATCATTCTAGAAGGGACACAGGATCAATACAATTACGCATTTATGATTGGTGACCATATCCATCCCTAAATGGAATTTGGTTTTCTTAGGCACAATGGCCTTTGCCAGCAGGACAATGCAATGTGCCCCACAGCTCACAGTGTATGTGTACGGTTCGAAGCGGACAAGGACGAGCTTACGTTAACCCCCCCCCCCCCCCCCCCCCTCCCGCGCACCAATCAAAGACCTTGTAACTAAACTGAATCAATGATTTGTGGAACCATCTCGATCATATTCATGCTCATGCTCAACCAAGAAACCTAGTGCAGCTGGCCATAGGTCTGAAGTCAGCATGGCTTCAAATCCCTGTCTGCACATTTACTGACTATTTTGCTATTTTCTTATAGACAACTATGCCATCTGCAAACAGTCTTAGGGAGTGCCTGACAGTTTCTGCTAGATCATTTTCATCTGTGTACAATGCAAAAAGTAATGATCCTATCACATTTCCTATGGGTACTCTGGAGATTGTTTTAACATCCATGTTTTCTACAAAGCTGTGGTTCTTTCTTATTAAATTAACAGAAATAATTTCCATAAAATTTGATGTTATCTAAATAGAAGTGCACTCTCTGGAGTGAGCGTGTCCAGTTTTGTGAAGTTTTATAAGCTGATGTCCTTACTGACTGGAAACGGAACTTTCCTTTTTGTCTTTAAAATGTTCATAGATATTGAAGTGTTTAAGCATGTACACTACAGACAAAACAACAGGACAACAATACAAACAAGGAAAAAAATGTATGTTTTATAGGGTTGCATTCGCAAATCATGTTTACTAGCACGTCCCATGTGATGCAGGCACTGTCTCTCATGAGGTTAGATTTCCCGTCCATGTTAGCAGCCTTGTCCTTTATGAGGATGGCTGCTCTGTCATGGTCTCTGAATGTATCCTTGGCATAGGACTCCTGGAGCAGTGTACTATATGGAATGGTCTGCTATCCTAAGGGGCAGATGAGAAGACATCATAACAAGAAATTCACTTGCTCAGATTCCCAAAGCACCCTTTTTGCTATTGTTCAGATGTCTAAGATGTCGTTCTTATCTTTCAAAAGCAGGAAAAGGAAATAAATTTCTGTTGGATTTCTGAGCACATAATGACCTGGGAAGGGAACCTGTCAACAAGGCTTATTCCCCTCAACTTCCTGCAAGCTGTTTCGTTCCAATGTGGACAGGCAATCACCAATGTGACCCAGAAGATGAAGTGTTAGTACGAGGAGCAACAAGATGCAGTCAGTGAAACCTTTCGTGTGACTGTGGCTTACCAACTTTCAAAAATGATGCGCTTTCAAAAATGATGCTCTTCCAAGGCCATAAGTAAGTTGTTTCCCCTTAACACGTGGCTTCATCTTATGGTAGGAGTGTGTCAAAGATGTGCAACACAGCTTTCAATACTGGATTTTTAATTGTGTGTTTTTTGTATGATGACCTGAGAGCAGACCTACATATCTCACAGAACCTGCCCTCTATTTTAGATGACAAAGATGAGAGGTTCGTTTTTTAAGGTTGTGTGTATCATCAGGGCTTTTCCCAAAACATTTGGTTTGAGATTTTAGTGTACTGCAGAAGTTCTTTGATCACCCAATCATTTATAAGTAATCTGGCCCTTTTTTGAAAGTATCTGTGCTGCTATTTTATACAATTACTTCAGGTGTTTTATCTGAATTTTATGAAAGATCTTCCAAGAATCTCTTGATGCCAGTGTCGTGTTTTAAAATCATGTATGATTGTACTGTTTGTTTTAATTTTTAACTAGATTTTTCACCTATTTTTTCTGTGCAACGGTGCTAATGACCTGACCATTTAGTGTCCAAAACTACTAAATTCTAACAGCAGTCAAGGTCTAAATTCAAATTGATGATTAATTTTAGTCTTCACAGACACACTATAAAATCCCATGAGAAATGAGACTGATTTCCAAGCAGTTTAGGCAATTTGTGTAAACCTGTCACTAAATTTTATGTTACCAAGAGATTTCTGAGTCTTTAAAGGTACACATATGTGGGTCATAAAAATTGCATATTGCTGACAATATATCCCAACGTTTTTGTATGGCAACATAGCAGCAATACAAATTGCAGCCAATATACTACAACCTTACCAGCCACTATTGCCCGGTAATGTCTAGGGTAATACATTTTTGGACTAGAAGTGTTGAAGAGGCCACAGTACTGCCACTAAATGCAAGGATAGGAGCTAGTGGAAGTGACTGGAGGTCTGCTGCTTTTAAATCATACCAGGAATAAAACGAGAAATAAAGAGAGACTTTTGGATATATGCTCTGTTTTAAGTAAGTGGAATGCTTAAAAAAAAATGTAACTCGTGAACTGATACTTGATACATATCTTTTCTGGAATTTTATCAAAATGTAGAAACAATTTCGAATATATTGTAAAGCAATTGGTCCAAGATGGCTGAAACCAATAGAATAAAAGAAACTGTAAACCAGTTGTAACCTGACTGGCAATCACTCTTCAGTTTTTAGCAACTCTTGATTCGTACAGAAGTTTAATGTACCACCAGAGTGCACTACACATAAGCCTCTTGGTACATGAAGTATGAAGTGCTTTGATAACACTGAAGTATTTCACTATGGTAAGTCTGAAATAAGAGTACATTTTATTTATATTGTTGCACACCAAAATAGCAAGGGAATGAGAGAGAGAACATTCTTGTAAAGCCAAGATAGCAAGGGAATGGAAGAGAGAAGATTCTTCTAGGGCCCTACAGCCTGGCATTGCTCAAGTGCACGGAACTATCACCACGAGCTAGTCACTAGACACAAACATTTCGAAACGATCAATCAGTCACAAAAACTATGATATCAACACCTGCCTCTGTTTTTTCATAACATTATGTAGTAGGTATTAAGTAGGTTGCTACAACACCTATCACACGTTTGACAAAGCTGTTGTGATAGTGAAACAAATGCATTAACCCAATACAGCAAAACTGAAGACTGACAATGACTCATAATGAGCAATTCTGTCACTATAAATGACATCACACAGTAAAGTGGCCCCTCAATGCTATAAATGCTCCACCCCGCAAGCCTAGATGCAGTTGATCAGTAGGATTGATGGCATTTACGTCTTCGCACTCCATTCTCTGATTGTCATCTTATAACATCCTGTGTGAGATTGTTCCAATACTGTTCATACTCTCGCTCCCCTATGTGATGACCACAAATATGAAAACAAAGAAATACAAACTAGCATCCAGTACTCAAGCCACCACTGCTCGTAGTCCACAGTCTACCATCACAGTTCCAGTTCAAGGCACAACGGCATCACGACATTCGACATCGCTCTCCATCTGATGGGACAACACAGGCAGACCTGAGAGGAACCGAGGGCTCTCAGGGCAGTGTGTGAGCCAAACACATACAGTACAATGTTATGGTGTCTTTTGTAGCAGACCAACTGATGGGAAGTGCCAATTGGCGGGCAACATGCCTCACTCAGTCACCGGCTTGTGCTTGGAACTGATGCAGCGATGCTTGGCAGCCCTGATTCTGCCTCTAGATCCAGCAGATTTCACTCCAAGGAATATAGGAAGTAATATTTAATCTTGTTTCATTGCAATGACACCACACACTTTGTTGTACCACCATCCTGATGAAATGGCACAGGTTTCCAGTCAGCACACAGAAACATATGAGGGTGGTTTGAAAATTTCTCAGAATGGAATACAAAAAAAGTACTTACATTGCTGAATTTTTTTTATTTTTCAACGTATTCTCCTTTAAATTAATGCACTTGGTCCAACAATGTTGCAGTGCCTTGATCGCATCTATAAAATGAGTTTCCTCCAGGCCTGCAAAATAGCTGTCAACTCCAGCAATCAGTTCTTTGTTTGAAGTGAATCTTCGTCCAACAAGAAAAATGTTCAGTTTTGGGAAGAGATGGAAATCTGATGGAGCCATATCAGGTGAATAAGGTGGGTGTGGCAACAATTCATAACTTAGTTCATGTAATTTTGCCATGTCCATTCTCATGCATTTTTGATCCAGTGCCAAGAGCCACAGCATCCATCTTGCAGATATTTTTTTCCATATCTAATTCTTCAGTTAAAACAGGATATGCCCTTTCAAATGACATCTGGCAAGCATGAGCAGTTTCACACACTTTCAATCTGTGATCCTTCACGACTATTTTGTGCACTTTTGCAATGATTTCTTGGCCGACCACTATGCGCATCATCATCTAAGCTCTCCCGACCAAATTTAAATTCATTTGTCTGCGTGGCAACAGTTGAATATGAAGAAGCAGATTCCCCAGTGTATTCTTGAAATCTGCATGAATGTCCTTTGCTTTCATACCTTTCTTTATGAAGTACTTAATCACTACTCAAATCTTTATTCCCCCCATCCCCCCCAATCTTCGGAAATCACTACGCAGAAACAACAACAGAGCCACGTCACCGCTGCAGCTCCCTTCCAAGAGCACTGACGTGGCACATGTTTAAAGACAACAGTCCAATGACCATCACATGAACAACTTGTTGCGCTAGCACTGACCTCTCATGGTGATTATGAGAACTTTTCAAACCATCCTCATAAAGCAGCTCACGAGACTGTGTTTCTGACCTTATCAGCAACAGCTTGACAACTGACCTTTTGTATACATTGATTGTATCCCAAAACTCTGATCAAAGATTAACTGAATTTACGAAATTTATAGTTCTCTTGTTAGTCCACTTCTCCACTGCTGCACACACACACACACACACACACACACACACACACACACACACACACACACACACACAAAAAAAAACACACACACACACACAAAAAAAAACACACACACACACAAAAAAAACACACACACACACACACACACACACACACACACACACACACACACACACACACACACACACACACACACACTAGACAAGACAGGTGGCTAGATGCATGCACACAAATTTTTAAAATTAGAACAAAAGTGAATTTTTTTCCACTTACATGCTTGACTGCACCATTGTGGGTGAGAAAAGTAGGAAACAAAGATGACAACAAGAAGGAAGCATTTACATAGAAGGTAGGAGATTAAATATTGCCCTGCAATATGAAATTTTCTCTACCTTTGGTTGGTTGGCAACACCAGCAACCTCTCAGCAATATATCGACAAATACCAGCAGTACACATCAATATTAGTGGAAAATATAGTTTTCTTAAATGCACCTTAAGAGAAGATTTCTGTCACAGAAAGCTAGGCACTTAAAATTCAATCAACAGAATTTTGATGGGTGTAATGTATTGACAAAAACCCAATGAGATTTTCAAGAATTATTATGCCAGTACAGCTTATACACACATATGTAGAGAATGGCCTTTGAAGTGTGGAGCTGTGGTATGATATTTACATTAAAAAATAAAAAAATTATAAAGACCCACCCACTGGTTTTTGCATTCTGAATTACTTCAGTCATTCCAATATTTGGAAACAGTATTAACGAATGGGATTAATCAATACTTTCAAAATATCCTCCTCTGGTTTCCTTTGCTTCTTCAGAGTGTCAACAATGTATTGCTATTTTATCTCCACCTTTCACACAACTTGCATTATCTGAACATAAAACATTTTACAGGCGTTCAGAGATACCGACACACATAACACAGAGAGAGAATTCATTTTATACCTTACATTTTTGTGTTAAATGTAATTGCATGAACCATTTTCTTTCACTCCTTCCGTATCTCTCTTTCTGATATTTGTGTACATTAACTCTTCATCCTTTCTGTATATCCCTTACCCAATGAAACCAAGATGTTGGCTGTTAAGAGTAAAAGAAGCTAGATCAATTTCATTGTAATTTTCCTACAGACATTTTTAAATTAAATGGTTATCCAATATGGTATCAATGGGTTTTCAGTATTCTGTGATTATTTTACATGCAGTTTTCTTGATCTGCTTAACTACGTTAAATGCAAAACAATCTCATATTTTACAGGTGTGCTACACACAGGAAGCAACAACTGTGTGTGCACATTCTGGTCAATGTTGCTGATGTTGGTGATAATATATGCACAAGATGTATTTGCTTGTGTTTTCCTTGCTGAACACAGCCTGGCCAAAAGCTAGAATGTGTAACAATCTTTTCATTGTGACTGTCTGAAACTCAACAGGGTCATCTTTATGGAGAGTGGCAATCTATCCTTTTCCCAATATTGTTGATTTTCCAACTTGGAGTTTCCATTGTTTGAACTCTGTATACAGGTAAACAATGTTTTTGAAGAAATGAAAGAATTCCACGACAAGGAAAATATCAACTTGTCTTTTTCAGTTCTGTCCAGCTGCTTATTCAGAAGTAACAAGAATTTAGTTTTCATGTCTCTTTTACGCATGTGAAATTTTCCTGAAATGGGAGAGCACAGATTGAAAAAATATCCCATCACCACCATCAGCTGATGACTTTCCTTGTCCTTCCATTTCAAAAACTTCTTTATTTCTAGTTTTGGCTTGTATCAGCATCACATAAGGAAGAGAAATGTGCGACAGATCTGCACTTCGTGTACCAGGCCATACCAGGCGGCATTTGCCTCACGTGTGGCACTTAGCTGCCAACCTTGTTGTTCGAAGCCTCCAATGTACCTCAAACATTTTATCAATCACGGAAAGACGTATCACTCTCCTTCAAAAAAAAATGTTAGCTATATTTTGTATGCAGCAATGTATGACTTAAAAAGCACCAAATGTTAACTGTCCAGCAACTACATTCCTCATTGAAACTTTTCAAAATATGCCCAGTGGTTTATTTATTTTTGAAATATCACAATAAATGTGGCAGCATCGAAAAGAAAACCAGTTCATTACCAAGCAATGATGTGTAACTATAGGACATAAAAAAAATAAAAAAAATGTTTTTAACCGAATAGTTGCCTTAGAATCCAATGAGAATGACTGCATTGCGGGGAACATACGCATATCTAGAAACCATAGTTTTTAATTATTTACACATGTAGCAAAAACTTTACAGAGAAACTAAGTAGAGAGATGGATGTAGCTTTGCTTCATTTACATTTTTTAATGCACATCTAATGAAACTAAACTTATATCTTAAGACACAATTGCATGAAGCAACCAGCGCTCCCTGCTACACCAGGCAATACCATACAGTAAAATGGCAATGCCTTATCGCTGTCATCCCAATGCTAACCAGTTAAGCTGCTTCAACTACTTTTGTAAGTGCTCAACCAATGTCTGGCCACAGAGAAGCATTCACCTCGCGACTCAGCACCAACCAGGACAGGAGCAACTGAATCACATCCTCCACCAGGGTTTCGACTATCTCTCATCATGCCCTGAAATGAGTGTCCACCCACTATCCTTCCCAGTGGTATTCCACCACCGACCAAACCTACACAATATTCTTGTCCATCCCTACACAAACCCTGCTCCCAACCCATTGCCTCATGGCTCATATTCCTGTAACAGACCTAGATGCAAGCCCTGTCCCATATATCCTACCACCACCACCACCACCACCACCACCACCACCACCACCTACTCCAGTCCAGTCACTGTCATCACCTATCCCATCAAAGGCAGGGCTACCTGTGAAACCAGACATGTGATCTACAAGCTAAGCTGCAACCACTCTGCTAAGTTCTGTGTGGGCATGAGAACCAACTATCTCTCTACATGAATGACCAAAATGAACTGTGGCTAAGAAACAGTGGGCCACCCAGTTGCTGAGCAAGCTGTCCAACACATTCTTTATTTCAATGGCTGCTTCACAGCCTACGCCATCTGGATCCCTCTCGCCAACACCAACTTTTCTGAATTGCGCAGGTGGGAACTCTCCCTACAACATATCCTACATTCCCATGAACCACCTGTCCTCAACCTTCTTTACTCATTGTCCTTTACCCACCTATCCACCTTCCCTGTTCCCATTCCAGTACTACACAGCCCTCTATTCCACCAACACACCAATAGTCTTTTTACTTCTCTACTTTCCTCCTGCCACACCCTCCCCCTCGTCCTGCCCTCTGTCAAGCCTCCCAACTGCACCTAGCTGCCCTACCCTCTCCCAACCTAGTCCCTGTATGCTCCCACAAGCAGCACTTTACTGTCCCCTGCTATCCCTCCTCTTCCCCACCCCAGCTGCCTCCTTACCTCCACCATCCAGTCTGCTCTCCCATCATGCACTGCTGCTTGTAATCTGGGCTTGGCAGCCAGAGACTGTGGTCATGTGTGCACGAATTGCATTTGCATAAGTGTATGTTGTCTAATTCTGATGATGGCCGGTTTGGCCAAAAGTTTTGTTTGACAGTGTCTTTTTGTTGTGCCTATCTGCAACTCAACATCTCCATATGTGGTGAGTAGCAACTATCCTTCTCATAATATTGTCGTTCCATCATGGATTTTCCATTGTTTGAAATTATTACATTATAAATTTGTTTTCAGTATTATTTTCCATTCTGAACGTTCTTAGTTCAATGTTTCTTAGTATGGTTTTTTTCTTTCAGGATGTTCTGAAAGGTAATTGATATATTTTGTAACCTAGTGTAATTTACAATGCTGGTAAGATCACATGATGCACATTATTCATAAACTGAGTACTCTGTTTTCACCAGTATTAAATTTGGAATGCATTTAAGCCCCTCCACAAACACCAGCTAGTCCAATAACTGTAAGTAATGTGACAAATGAATGTTCATTGAGTCAGTTTCATTGAACCCACACATATCTTACATAAATAGAGAACTAGGCAAGTCAGCGAATCTTACCTCCTTGCTGGCTTAACAATTACAGAACAGCAACGTAAGAAAAATGAAGTAACTTAAGTAAAAAGATATTTACAGGTGATACAAATTTAATGTCAGGCATAATTCTTACCTCCAACACCCCATCCAACAACACCCATTCCATTTATCATTGTAGTATGAGAATCAGTGCCTACAACTGAGTCAGGGTATAGTACTTCTGAGTCACTGAACACAACTCTTGCCAAATATTCCAGATTCACTTGATGCACAATTCCTGAACCCGGAGGCACTATTAACATGTTATGAAATGCCTTTGCTCCCCACTGAAAGGAACATTATGTAAAAGAAGTTATATTTCCACTCAAAGCACTCTTTACATGTAATGTGAAACAGTTAAAAATAAAACACTTAAGTAGTAGGTATAACAATCATAGTGATGCTATGGGATATGGAAATATATTTATTCTAGCCAACATACAATGTTGCACCACTACTGACCACTAATACCCATCTTGTTTGCATCAGGCGTGAGGACGCAAATTGCCGTCTGCCTACTTCTATATGCATTTTATCTTCAACATCCTCATTTTGGTCCTTATACAGAACATGCAACTGATACAACAGAACTGTTTTCCAGCATGTCTGAAATACTAGTACTCAGTAATAAACAATCAAATGCAGATGTATTAGGTTCACCTCTGCACACACTGCATGCACCACCACCAGACACTAGTTTAATAAATACAAGCCCTAAAGAGATTGTAAAATTCATCAGGTCACTAAAAAGTAGTAATTCTGTTGGTTATGTTGGTGTTTCTATAAGCTACCTTTGCAATAAATCAATGACTCAGGGGTTACTTCCTGGATTTATCTCTGGATAAATGTTGCATCACAGGAATGTTTTGGTCTACAGTAAGTCGTAAAACAATTAAGAGTTATTGGCATTGAAATACCTGCTTCTACTAGGAGTCTATCGACAGGGTTCATTAAGAAAGCTACAGTCACAAGGCAACTCCTTTGTGGTGCACATGGTTATTTTAGGCCTACATAGAAGATGCTGCTGATCCATAAGTGATACTTATGGTCTAACTGGGTTAATATTTCTATTTGCTCCCCAAGAAGTGTTCCTCAGGAAGAAAAAGGTAGTTTAATTTCTGGTTACTGGTTGTCTTTAACTGCTTTCTGGGCAGTAATCTTTGTCATTTTGCAGTCAAAGTCAGTCCTAGAAAATGACATTTGTCTATCACTCCAGCCTCTAGATTTATTTCAGGGTGTGAGTGATGGGAACAAATTGTGCTGAAGCACCCAATACACGATTCTATACGCAAAATAAAAAGATATGATGATGTGTTCATAACCATGTCTTTTGAACGACCAGTTGAAAATGTTCTGCTGAGTATAGTGACACAGGACTCTAGTAAACACAGAAATTGCCAACATATAAGACTGATGATACATTTCATCACGAAAAAGGGGCACTTGTTTTTATAGTAACTGCAATGAAGGTAGCACTCAAGACTTAAGGATCCTGTTTTCTCGTACATGTTGATTACTAAAAGCCATTTCAATTCACTCAGAAATACCAGTGGAGTAAGAATTTTAATAAAAGTTGGTAGTTAGCATCACAAGTGTAACATAGGTAAGATATGGTGTCACCATGTTGTATTGTATGCCTTTGTGAGTCAAGGAAGACTGGCACCTGTATCAACATAGATTGGAGGCCTCCCTGACGGCATTCCAGTCATGAATGGTGTGTAAATCTAGATCTTAGAAAGCCATACTGAAATGATAAAAGCAAATTTCTTGCTTCCAGACATCAGCAAAGTCTGAACATTTGTTCTAAACTGTTTGCATATATTCACCATTAAACTAACCTGTGTGTAGCTGTCTACAATGTGGGGTATTTCACCAGGTTTCAATATTGGTACAATGATACTTTTTGTCCTTTAAGGGACGAAACACCCTCTCTCAAAATTTTGTTAAAGACGCAATACTTTGTTTGCTATAGTTACTAAGGTTGTGAACATTTCGTTGCGTATGTTATCTGGGCTGGGGATGTATATTTGCATTATGTACGGCCACTGTTGAATTCTCTGTCTGTATAAAGGGGTAATATAGGTCTATCTGTTGGGTGCTCAAGATCAAGTGCTAGATTCCTTTAACATTCAATCATGAGTACAATCTAGGTGAAAATTGGAGGACACAGTAAGCCAACAATAATTCAGCTACATCAAAAGAACTGATATGAAGTTCTCTTTGTTCTAAAATTTCAGGTATATGGCCTGGAAGAGTGAACATTAATGCATTTTAATTTTGTCTACACATGGACGTCTGTTGTATGTGCACCTACTGAAGCAATTTACGTGGCCTGTTCAAAGAATTCCAGAACTTCCTCCGCAAAATCTTCCTATGCTTACCTATTTCTTATTGTCCATCGTCTCCTTCAAAATACCGTTCTCCACAACTGATACACAGCTCCCAATGCCATTTCCACTTCCAGATGCAGTCTCAGTACACCTCTTGCGTGAGTGCGCAAAATGCCGTCTGCAAATTCTCTTTTTTGCCAGGTCTGGAGAGTACAGAGGATGAGGCAGTACAGCAATATCATTTTTTGTGCAATAGTCACGCGCCAACAGGAATGAATGGAGGGAGGCGGGGGGGGGGGGGGGGGGGGGGGGTGTTATCGTGATGCAAGAGCTGTGAATTGTCTCACCACATTTATTTTTGGTTGTTTCCTTCCGACCGGCATCGCAACACATCCCGATAGTACCGCTGATTAACAGTTTGTCCCTGTGGAATGAATTCATGAAGAACTAATCCTTCAAAGTCAAGGAAAAGTATTCAAACTGCTTTGATATTGGACTTGATTTGATGAGCAGTTTTTTGTCTATGAGAACTTGAGAACCTTTCCTGAGCCGTTGTGAAGACAAACTCGGTCTCAACATCATACTCATAGACCCACTTCTTGTCACCAGTTATGATTCTCATTCTCATTTGCATGATCAAAAAGCTCTTCACAGATTGCGAGGCAAAGAGCTATCTGGGCTTGACTCACGAGCCATGGGGCGAACTTGGTGGCAACACAATGCATTCCAATATGCTGTGTCAGGATTTCATAACACGAACCAACTGAAACATTAGATCTTCTGCAATCTTTCAGACAGTCAGTCTTCATCTGGCACAGATAATTTCATTGACGATTCTGTCATGAGCGTTGTCGGTAGATGTCAAAGGGCTTCCTGAACAAAGGTCATCTTTAACTTCCGTTGGCAATTTTTAAACCGTGTGAACCATTCTTAGCACCGAGTATAGCTGAAGCACTCAACACAGTAGGTTCCTGCATCATTTAGTGCGTGTCTGTAATGGTTTTATTAAGCTTCATGCAAAATTTCACACTGACGCATTGCTCCTCTAGCTCTGCCATCTCTAAGTTCGCATACCATGCAACACAATGTTCTACTGAATATAGCATTGAACAATAACTAACAGACGTACAACAATGAGACTTCCGGCAGGTACACATTACACACAGGCATATGCAGGGATGCCAACCACATTTCACTTTAACACACCATTAGCACAAAGTTATGAATGTTACGACATTTTTTGAGCAGACCTCGTATTGTTCACACCAAGTCTACTTTCGTTGTTTGATTAAATTCTGTGCTACTTCTCATAGCCATTAATTTAATTTCATATGATGAGCACAAGGCTGTCACCTTTGTCATAGTAATTCTCTTCACGTGTTTCTGATAGCTTCAACTTTTTTTAAGGCAATGGTGTCTGGAAGAGTAGTGTACTGTTGTTATGCATTGCATGAGTAAATCCACAGTGCAAGCAGAGCACCGTCTTGCTGACGAATCTCGAGGCATGGTGATCCACATACTGTCACTGCAGGAACTTGGCTGATGACATACCCCACTGCTTGTGATGTTACATCAGCACGTGACAAGATACCATGATAGCCTTCTGTCGCCAGGTAGCAAAACACATAAATGGACTCAACGACCCATCCAACGGCAAAAAGTTCAGCAACAGAGTTCAGCAGACATGTGTATTGGGTCAGGCAGCCGCTATGTACTCCTAATCTCAAATGTATGATACAATGGCGAGTCCACAGCTGCTGGCTAAAGTGGATGATTATACAGTCAGTGCGTAAACTTAAGAGCAAACAGCATTTGTGATGAAGGAAGTGGCCCCCATCAGAAGAATTCCACTACCAAAACCCACCTATCTTGCTGTGGCAACCCTCACCACTTGCTGAATAAACTTGCAGCATCTAGGTGATAGAGTGGCTATGCTATTCTGGTAGACCAAATAATGATCCTCCACCTCTCAAAATAGACCACTGAAGCAGCCTGTTACAGTAACTACAATTGATGTTTCTTGCACTATCTCAGCAATGTCCTTCCCTTGAGATACTGTGACATATGCTTCAGAGCAGTATGCTTCTCAAATGGCTTTACTTATGGACCACCAATGTATATTATCAGAATCTCACTGGAGAAGGCATTGTGTCATGCATGCAAGATAAGGACTGTGTAATGTTAAGTTCATTGCAGAAAATGGTGCTAAAAAGCTGTGGAGTTGCTGCTTTCATCCTACAACAGTAAAAACCCATGAGGAGCTGCTCAGCTAGCTAAGACCTACTACCTGCATTCTGACTGCCTCCAGGTGATTCATCCACATCTACATGGATACACTGCAAACCACATTGAAGTGCCTGGGCAGAGGGTTCATCAAACCACCTTCACAATGATTCTCTATTATCAAACACGACACATAAAAACAAACACCTACATCGTTCTGTGCGAGCTCTGACTTTCATTATTTTATTATAATGATCATTTCTCCCTATGTAGGTTGGCATCAAACAAATGTTTTCGCATTTGTAGGAGAAAGTTGCTGATCAAAATTTTGTGAGAAGTTTCTGCCGCAGCGAAAAACAACTTTATTTTAATAATGTCTGCTTTAAATCCTGTATCATGTCAGTGATGCTCTCCGCCCTCATTAATCCTGTCTGGTAAGCAATACTCCAAAAGAGGCTGAGCAAGCATAGTGTAGGCCCTCTTTAGTAGATCTTCTGCATCTTAAGCAGAAGCCAATAAAATGCAGTCTTTGGCTCTTCTTCTGCACAACATTTTCCAAGCGATCCTTCCAACCTAAGTTGTTTGTACGTTTAATTCTAGTATTTAGCTGAATTTACAGCCTCTAGACTTTATTGATTTATCACATAACCGACATTTAATGGATTCCTTTTAGCACTCATGCGGCCGACTTCACATTTTTCATTATTTAGTATTGATTGCCAATTTTTGCACCATACAGATATCTTTTATAAACCATTTTGCAATTGGTTTTGACCATGGATGATGAATACACCCAGCAACATAATGAGGAGCAGTTACTCATGAAACAGTTCTTCCACCTCTGCCTCAAAGAGGTATAAGCTAAAGATCATTACTAAGGTAGGCAGTTGGGCTGTAATGGTTATGGCCTTGAGTGTGTGGTTCAGTAGCACGTGTTGGCTAGAAAGAACAATTATATTGTCTGTCTGAAAACTGAAAAGTAGCAGTGAGCAGCACTTGTGATGAGGGAAGTGGCATCTACCAGAACAATGACAAAACTCCTGCACAGGATGGTTAAGAAGCAACGTACTGTCTAATGTTGTTAATCTCTTTATGTTACCCTTTGTGCCCTCCTGCTTGGTCCTGTATGTTTCAATTCTGGTCTAAGTGCAGCTGGCACTTTATGTTATGGACTCTATTTACTTTCCTAACATATGAGCTGTTTATAGATCAGGCCACTAAAAATTTTATTCTCAGCAGCCAGTTACCAGATAAAAAGTAGTGGTGGTGGTGGTGGTGGTGGTGGTGGTGGTGGTGGTGGTGGTGGTGCAGTATCAGGAGCAGGAAACTGAGGTGTCAAATGCAGCATTACAAGACCTGACAGAACACGGAGGTGTGGCAAGCTATTTGCTGTGTGCAGAGGCATCCCTCTGTAGAAACAAGCTTTTGTAACCTTATTTGTGTACATTTCATATTCTAGCAAACAACTTGAAGGTAAAATAGAGAGGCACAAATTTCAAGTTGTCAGGTAAATGAGGTAATGAAATGGGTCAGCTGTATCAATGAAACAACATACTGCATAAATAATGGTTCTGTATTCCACAAACCTCTCCAAGAAGTTATCTTCTATAGACTGCTCTATACTGCATAACAATTTCTCACAAGAATAAACTATTCACAAAGAAAGGAAAACAATGTCCCATCAACAATGAGGTCACTAATGACAGCGCACAACCTTGGGTTGGGGAAGGATGGAGAAGGGAACTGGCTGTGCCCTTTTCAAAGGAAACATTCTGGCATTTGCTTTAAGCAGTTTAGAGACACAAAGAAAACCCTAATTTTGGAGCCAGATAGCTGAATGTGGATTCAGTGTGTTACTGCTGTCGCTTTACTTTGTACTCATAATCCAACGTCAAGAACACAAGGGAGTTCTTAAAGAAAGTAATGACTCCAACAGCGCAGCAAAGAAATTAAATATCATTATCCAAAATGTCACTGGATAAGCAACAAATTATTTTAACTGGCTCTGATACTCAAAAAGATATCATGATACTCTGATAATAGCAGGAAACAGTGTAACTAACTATTATGTACTCTAATATAACAACATGATTAAGCCAGTTTAACAAATAACAAAGCATGTAAATAAGTTAATAATGAATAAAACATGAAAATAAAGGAAGATTTGTTAGAAACAGTTTTCAAGTGCTCATACATACCTTAAGAAACATAAACCTCTCTTTATTTCGCTCAAATTCCATCTCTTGGTTCTTCTGAAGGGCATCATCCCTAGAAAATAATAAACTAATAACAAATGTGGAACATTCCATTCTTCTTCTTCTTCTTCTTCTTCTTCTTCTTCTTAAATAATAGTCTTGTGGTGCCACATCAAACAGAAATGACACTGAGCTTAGGGACTATTCCTGTACGCCCAGGACCACAACTAACGAATAAAAGAATATTCTTTGCTTCTGGCACTAAAGGGGTGTGTAAAAATGAAAAATGAAATTTCGTGTGGCTAGGGCCTCCAGTTGGGTAGACATGTCGTCTAGTGCAAGTCTTTTGAGTGGACACCACTTCGGAGACTTGGGTGTTGATGGGGCTGACATGACGGTGATGAAGACAACGCTATACCCTGTCCCTGAGTGGAGAGAATCTCCAGCCCAGCTAGGAGATAAACCTGGACCCCTTTGCATCCTATTCCGTCACAATGACCATTCAGCTATTAAGGAGGACAGGGTGTAATTTAAAACCCAGATCTAGGAAGAGGAGGATTGGGATTTAACATTCCATTGATGAGGTAATTAAATATCCCTGCATTTGCCTTAAAATTCTAAGCAAATAAAAAACCTAAATCATGCGGTTTTACAGCAGAGCTTAACAAAACAATCCACTGACTGTCAGTGTTAGCACTCACACTCGCTCAGGTTCTTGCTCGCAAGAATAGCAGAACAATTGTAGTGTGATGGTGAGTGAGGGAAATGTGTACGCATCATGTGGCTGTGACAACACTTGAAAAGTGCCAACTGTGAAATCAAACGGGATCAGTTTTGGCAGCAATGCCATCTAATAGCAGCACTAGTGTGTAAGCACTGTGTAACACAACAATGTCTTCATGTTTCAATCTACAGTGCGAGGAATCTAACCATTTTACACAAAAAGATGGGTTCACAAAATGCTTACAAGGGAAACTCCCCAGCGCACCCCTTACATTCACTGGTAAAATGGTCCAGTGGATAACCCATCAAAAACTAAACACAGATAAAGTATGAAAAGAAGAATGTGGTGCACTGAACTGTAAGAAAATAATGATGATGATGATGAGTAGTAGTAGTAGTAGTAGTAGTAGTAGTAGTAGTAGTAGTAGTTTGTGGGGTACTCAGCTGTGTGGTTATCAGCACCCATACAAATTCCCAATCTTTACACAGTCCAATTCCACCACTTTCACGAATGATGACAAGAACACAAACACCTGGTCCCCGGGCAAAGAAAATCTCCAATCCGGCCAGGAATCTAACCCGGGATCCCGTTATGTAGAAAGAAAACAAAAAAAATAAAAATTGTAAGCAGAATAGAAACAGCGAATGTTCCAAGCTCAAGATGTGCCACATCGAGCAATTTCCAAGAACCACAATGTCCTTGTTGTGTGGTCACGGTGTTGGACTGCAAAGCGGGAGATTTGTGTTCAAATCTCCCTCATGCCCCCTCCCCCCCCCCTTTTTCCACAAATTTATGAACCGTCCATCTGGTCATTGATTGTGTTTTCCCTCTGTAGTTTTGGAAATTATCAAACTATAAATCGGCTATAGAATATGTGTCATGTGGAAAGAATATATTACCATTGCAAGTAAATGTGATGAATAGTGAGAGCAAGCGAAATGTCGCATTGATCTCTCGCAATACGAAAACTACAAATAAACAGGTGTGACTTATGTTACAACGAAGGAATTTAAGAGTCGAACTTCCAAAACTGAGTGCAAGAGGCATAACATGTTGTACTCGTGTAGAACAAATAGGAGGTACGTACATCTGGAGGACCCTTTGTTACACATCTATGTGGCAAACGGACAATACACCACGATACAGACAGAAATTTGAATACAGGTAGAAGTTTCATGTTGTACAACTATCATACGTGATAATCACGTGTCCCACATACGTTATGACACATGATGTTCAGAACCACCTTGCAAAATCTTTTTGAAGGATTTTGTTGCATAGCCTATTCTTTAGTGTTCTAGGAACAAATTTAAGGAAATTGTAGAAAAGGTAAGTTTGTCACGGTAGTTTTTAATTTAAGCATCTACAGAGTGCCAGTCATGTTGAAAAACCTTATCAGGATTTGTAATGCAGCTGAATGAAAATTAAAAAATCTTTGCATACCAGTTCACTCCGATATGCCACTTTAAGTATCTCCAATGTGAAAAACAACATAATGCCATTCCAGATTTCTCCAGGCATTTGTCTCAGCATTGGTTTCCTTGTTTACATAAGTCTCCATCCCTATTCCCATTAGAAATACAGCTCCACAACGTCATGTTAGTCAGCTTGTCCACCACACTTCATTGAATGCTTGGCTGTGTGCATTACAAATATTATAATTGAAAATGTATGCATTAAAGGTCTTAACTTTGTCATGTGCTACCCAGAGCTTGCATGCATTTAAAGGCACAGTCAAGAATTAATAAACTCAACTAAAACACCTACTTGCTCCTGGCTGGAGATGGCTGCTGGTTCTCTCAAGACCTGCAATGTCACATGCCGTGACAAACGCACCATAGCCTGTCTTTCTCGTAGGCTTCAATCCTACTCCATGCGAAGCTGGAGGAGATACAGGGCTGGCTGCTTGCAGACACTTGTTCAGTCTGCTCATGGAGCATGTTTTCTGTGAAGTCCTGATTTACACTCCGCTTCAACCCAAACATTAAACCAGTGAAGGGAAGTAAAGATGAAGGCAGACATGTCAGAAATTGAGAGACCAAAGGATGCTGCATTATTAAGTAATGTAATTGGCTCGGTTCAAGCATATCGAAAGGAGGGATACAGTAAGGAGTTATGAGATACAGAAAAAAAAGTAAAAACAAATTCCAACAAGAATAACCCAAAATATTAAATAAACTAACAAAGTAAAATGATGCTTTGTGACTTTGGGGACGGGCAAAGGAATAGTGGGAAAAAAATGAAGTAGGGGAAAATTACAAGAAAGGTTGACATCCAGGCTGGAGAGTGAAGCTGATAGGATGAACTGTTGGCATGCAAGTTTCCATCTCCATGGTTCAGGTAAATTAGTGAAGTATTGAAGGATCAAACTATGTGGGCTTCTGTCCACTGGGAGGATTTGAAGTGCTATGCTTCCAGAATACAGATGTCACAGGACTCGGCTGGAATGGTGTCTGAGGTATGAGCTGTTTTTAAGGATGGACTGCTAAACAAATACTGAAAGTCTGTTATTTTTGGAACGTTAATTGAAAACCTAACATTCAGTCACTATTTCCACAAATATAAGTACTAATCTAAAACCAAGATTGTAGAACCACTAGTTCAAACCATACATGTGACATCTAGCTATAGGGACTCCCTGTGTGTGTGTGTGTGTGTGTGTGTGTGTGTGTGTGTGTGTGTGTGAGAGAGAGAGAGAGAGAGAGAGAGAGAGAGAGAGAGAGAGAGAGAGAGAGAGAGAGAGAGGGGGGGGGGGGGGGGAGAGTCCCTTAGAAAGGTAATGACTGAATGAATCCAATATTACAAGTGCTGATGTATAACTATTTTGCCTCTTGTCAGTATGCAATAAATTTATTTCCAAGTGAACTAAATTGCTTGTGTTCCATCACATCATTTGTCTCTTTACGGAAATGGAGACAAAGTTAATACTAAGTCAAGCACTAGTCTCTCTCTCTATCTCTATTTCTCTCAGGCAATCAGGCTGAAAAGTCTGAATCAATCTACATTTTTGAAATATCATTGAGAACTGGAAGATACTGACGAAAGGACTAAATGAAAACAAAAATCTAAGCCATTCCTTTAATAGTAATAATTCTGTGTGCCCACTAACGTGGTGCATGCCTTTCAATTGAATGCCACTTCGGCAACTTGCATGTCCCTAACCTAACCAAGTTACCAACTGGGCAATTGGGGAAAGAGTTCCGACAGTTTAACATGGAACCTGAACCATTTGTCATTTTTGGCGACCAGGCCTAACATCCCTTTAATGACGATGAGATTCACAAAATAAAAAAAATAGCTAAGGCTGAAGGAAATGATGGAATTTATCCCCAATTTGTTAAAAATCTGGTCCTGCGAGACAGAAAATAGCTCACATAATTCTACTCAATTTAAAAAGAGATCAAACATTAGCAATTCTAAAACCAGCTAACTCCACAAGTTAGTGTCCCACTGCATTGCTCAGTATACAGGATGAAGAAAAAATCCAGCACTTGGCTGTGGACATGTAATTCCTGATACCAATTTAAGACAAAAGGTTGCCTAGCAAAACCTAGTTCCGCAAATAGGTTTGATAGAAATTTGAGCCCTATGTCAGAGCTGTCGCATTAGGTCAGCGAGAAAAAGTAATGCCGTGTGGGACAAATATGCAGACTCGCCAATATTCGAGTCACATTTATACCAAACTTTTTTTAAATATATTATTCAGTTAAAGCTTCAAATTGTATACAACTTACACCTCCACAGTGCAGTATTTTTTCTGTTAATGTTAATGTTCCCTTTATTTAAACATTAACACATAACATGAACTATTCATGGACGTAAATGACTAATTGTTCATCCTTGACACAAATGAATCCAACAGAAAATAATAATGGATCCCATGAGGGTGGGGGAAAAAAAAAAGAAAAAAAGAAAAAGAAAAAGAGCCACAGTAGGTAAGCTGCACTATATTGCACTTTACACTATGCACAATAATTCCATTCTGTATGTTTAACATCCAGGCTTACCTTCACAGAGCTGGTACATGCAAAGAAGATGTTCAAGGCAACAACCTCACATTTGCAAACACTTCGCCACTAGCTGGATCATACTTTGCTGGACCCTACGCAACACACCTGCATCCACCATTGCCAAAGTCGAATGCACGCAAGCTATTAGGTCATGTACATCCACGGGTGGAGTACTATAATCTTGTTCCGTTAACTGTCTCCACAAATAAAAATCTAGTGGATTGAGGTCCGTGGAACATGTAGGCCTGAGCACTAGACCCCCACGACCAATCCACTACCCTGGAAACACTTCACTTAAATAGTTATGCACATTCCTTCCCAAGTGCGGCAGTGCACCATCATGCTGAAACAATAGCTGACACTGGACAGCAACTGGAATGTTTTTTAATGTGTCAGGCAAAGTATTGGAAAGAAACATACGATACAGGGGCACATTAAATTTGTCCAGCGATTGGTAAGGGCCCAAAAGTACTACTCCCACAATTCCAGCACACAGATTTATGCTAAAGAGTGTCTGGAAGCCACGTTTACGGGTGACATGCGTTCTGTCCGACAAATAATGTCTGTCATGGAGGTTGAAAAATCCCTTCACAAGTGAACCTAAAATCTTGAGCCCATGTCATGTTACTTATAAAATGTCCCTTATCTTCCACTTGGTACAAAAGCCATTCACAAACCCGAACTGATCAAATGAGGTCCTCTGGCCACTGATGTTAACACAACGATGTGGCAGTAGTTCGTTGTGTAACACTTCAACAACCAGTCTTTGAGATAACTGGAACTGTCTTGTATTATCATGAGTGCTTCACATAGGTGATTGGCGAACAGTTTCAAGAATAGTGTCCTCTGTTGTTGCGTACGTCTAGTCCTTGGACGACCTCTATTACTTATGGATGAAGATCAACAGCCCCCAAGATATTGCTCCAGGCAATAAAAAAACATTCTTATGGGGATGGTTCCTTTGAGGGTATTGTGCAGCATATGCATGAGCAGCAGCAGCGTATCAGATGCACCCAGCACCAAATGCATGTTGACATATTCATTGTTTGTGAACTCCATGGGGAATCTGCCCTACATGAACTTGACTGGACCAGTTACAGTTGTGTATTGCATGGTTAATAGACACATATGTGCAGTTTAATAGATCCCTCTATCATGTGGTAGGCTATTATTGTCATATGAAGAAATTATGTCCTTACAATGATGAGAACTAGGCAACGTATGTATAAAAAAATAAAAAAGGAACCTTACGAGGAGTTGAACCATAGCTCAATGGTGGATGTGGGTTTGATATCCCAGCAGTCTACTCAGCGAGCTATGGTGTTAGTATAGTTGTGTGGAGTGAGACATGTTCCTCTGTATGTTCCAAAGTGCTGCAGGATTTGACAGTATTGCCAGCTCCTCATTTTCGTACACGTGTTTTCAAAATCCACCTAATTTGATTTTGTTATATTAACTTTTGTCTTGAGTCTGGATGGCAGATCACATACCGACCTCCAAGAATAGCATTTTTCTTGACCCAGTATACTATAATCTATTATAATTGTTAATTTTCAACAACGTATACATTTATTGACTATTGTATTGTCATATCATGCTGGATTCAGATCAAACCACAATGGTTGTGAGCAAGTATTAGCTGTAACTTCATTTAGTGACATTGACTTCCGAAGAGGCCAGAAAGCTTTTGTCCCTTTTGTTGACTTAAATGAAGCGTATGGAGTTGCATAGCAAGACACTACTATTTAAGCTGAAATGAACCATATGCTGAGCTAAGCTCATTGAACTATGGGGACCAGGGGGTGGGGTCTATGCCTAAAAACTAAATGAAGTCAATTATTCAGAATCACAGTAGGAAAAAAATACATGCAAAATGGGCCACCCAAAGATCGTGTTGGTTCTCCAGTTCTTCATTTTTTACACAAGTAACATGCTACTAGCAACAACAACTTAAAAGGTTTGATTTGGAGATTTTGTTGTTCTAAGCACAGAAAGTAAATTTTTTGAAGGGGAAGAAACACTATAATGATCTAGATTAGTTAAATACACATTATAAACAGTAAGGACGGATACCAATCCTCATAAAAACACAAGCAGGCATATTCCATCTAAATAAGAAGCTCGTTGCCATGAAGCTACATGACTTATTTAATGCAATACCACGAGATCTCATACAAAAGAGGGGACCAAATGGAGCAAGAGATCTAACCAATCAGTTCCAGAATGAGATTTTCACTCTGCAGCGGAGAGTGCGCTGATATGAAACTTCCTGGCAGATTAAAACTGTGTGCGCGACAGAGACTCGAACTCGGGACCTTTGCACACAGTTTTAATCTACCAGGAAGTTTCATAACCAATCAGTTGCTAGAAATTCTCCAATAAATATAAAATCATTTCGCATCTTCGACATACAAGTAAGTTTAAACGTAGAAAGCCTGTACTGGATCTCCTTAGCTCCCTTTAACCTGCTCATCATAATTTAAGAAAGTGCTAGGGAGCTAATTGGACACAGTTTGGTGGACAAGGCCTGGAGAATCAAATTGACCCAACAATATACCCTGAAGATGTACTGCTGCCAAGAAACCTCTCGAGATGCCTCAAACAAAATCACATCACAACCAGGGGAGCAAAATGCCAAATACACCTTTAAATGTGGGATACTGTACACAGCTTGGAGCAAATGGTAGAACACATTATTAGTCAATACATGATAAAGTGACTTCAAGGGTGCTGTAAATTTTCCTTAAAGCCTTTCCAAACACTACTGAATTATTATGTTCCCTGGTCATGGAGCTCTAATACAATTATGGCATTATTAATGCCCCTAAATGTTCACTTGCTGTAGTTTTATATTAATTTGTTAATATTTTTGTATGTTTGTTTTATATCGCATTTTTTCTCTCAGACAGTGTGTAAAAATATTATGAAAAGGAAAGTTGCCACTCATCATGAAGTGGAGATGCCAAGTCACAGATAGGCCCAACAAAAAGACTGCCACAAATAAACGTTTGGCCAGTAAGGTCTTTGTCAAAAACAGACGGCGCACACACACACACACACACACACACACACACACACACACACACACACAACACGACTGCAGTCTCAGGCAACTGTAGCCACACTGCGAGCAGTATCAGCAGCAGCAGCAGCAAGGAGGTTGGAGCAGGGGGGGGAGGTATAGTAAGGTAGGGGTTTTTTTTTTTTTTTTTTTTTTTTTTTTTTGGTAGGGTTTAAGGGCGCTCAACTGCTGAGGTCATTAGCGCCCAGTCACTGGTGTTAGAGCACAAGGAACCTGCTAAAACTCAAGGGGATGGGGGGACATCAAAAGGACCTGACAAAGATGCAGATGAAATAAGTAAAAAGGTTAGATGTCTTTGGTCAAGCCAGTTAAAGTTATAAAACGCAGAAGACGAGCAGCTGCTCGAGCGTCATCAGCTAGAACATCCGGTAAGGTAGATGGCAGGGACAGGACAACACGAAATTGACTAAAACGGGGACACGACAATAAAACATGGCGCACCGTTAATGCCTGACCACAAGGGCACTGCGGGGCTGGGTCACCAGAGAGCAGGTAGCGGTGGCTAAACCGGCAATGCCCAATCCGCAACCTGGTCAGAAGGACCTCCTCGCGCCGAGATGGTCGGGAGGAAGTTGTCCAAGCAGTTGGGAGCGGTTTGACTGCCTGGAGCTTGTTTCCTTGGAGGGATGACCAAGCATCCCACCACAAGGACACAAGCCTCTTACATACAGCCCCACAAACGTCAGATGACGGGACACAATGGGAGGCTGGCCGAGGCTGGAGGACTGCAGCCTTGGCTGCAGCATCCGCAGCCTCATTCCCAGGCACTCCTACATGTCCGGGGACCCACAGAAAGCTGACAGAACCGCCATTATCGGCGAAACAATGGAGGGACTGCTGTATTCGTTGAATCAAGGGATGGACTGGATAGGGAGCTCCAAGGCTCTGAAGAGCACTGAGTGAGTCAGTGCAGAGGACATACGATGAATGGCGGTGGCGGCGGGCATACTGAATGGCCTGATGGAGAGCAAAAAGCTCGGCCGTAAAGCTGGAACATTGGTCAAGGAGCCGGTATTTAAAGGTGGCGGTCCCGACGACAAAGGCACAGCCGACACCATCGTCAGTTTTGGAGCCATCGGTGTAAATAAAGGTGTGACCAGCAAGTCGAGCACGAAGTTCGACAAACCGTGAGCAATACACTGCAGCCGGAGTACCCTCCTTCGGGAGTGAGCTGAGGTCGAGATAAATACGAACCGGAGCCTGGAGCCAAGGTGGTGTCGGGCTCTCACCCTCTCTGAAGGTGGTAGGGAGGGCAAAATCCAATTGTCGAAGCAGGCGACGGAAGCGGACTCCGGGGGGCAGCAGGGCAGACACATATAACCCATACTGACGGTCGAGAGAATCAGCGAAGAAGGACTTGTAAGAGGGGTGGTCGGGCATAGACAACAGCCGGCAGGCATACCGACACAGCAGTATGTCGCGCCGGTAGGTCAACGGTAACTCGGCAGCTTCAGCGTAAAGACTCTCGACAGGACTAGTGTAGAAGGCTCCGGTCGCAAGACGTATCCCCCGATGGTGGATGGAGTTGAGCCAGCGTAAGAGGGATGGCCGAGCGGACGAGTAGACGAAGCTCCCATAATCCAGCTTCGATCGGACTATGGACCGATACAAGCGAAGCAGGACAGTGCGATCCGCTCCCCAAGATGAACCGCTAAGAACTCTGAGGACATTAAGGGAACGTGTACAACGGGCCGCCAAATAAGAGACATGTGGAGACCAACACAGTTTCCGGTCCAACGTGAGCCCTAGAAACTTAGTTGTGTCCACGAATGGGAGAACAACGGGACCGAGATGTAAGGATGGCGGAAGGAACGCTTTATATCGCCAAAAGTTGATACAAACCGTCTTCTCTTCAGAGAACCGGAAGCCATTTGCCACGCTCCATGAGTAGAGGCTGTCTAGACAACGCTGGAGGCAGCGCTCCAGGAGGCATGTTCTCTGGGCACTGCAGTAGATCGCGAAGTCATCGACAAAGAGAGAGCCTGAGACATTAGGTGGAATGCAATCCATAATTGGATTGATCGCGATGGCAAAAAGGGCTACGCTCAAGACGGAGCCCTGAGGCACTCCGTTCTCCTGGAGGAAGACGTCGGACAATACTGAGCCCACACGTACCCTAAACTTTCGATCCGTTAAAAAGGAATCAATAAAAAGGGGCAGACGACCACGTAGGCCCCACTTGTGCATAGTGCGGAGGATACCTCCTCTCCAACAGGTATCATAAGCCTTCTCCAAGTCGAAGAACACGGCTACCGTTTGGCGCCTTCGCAAAAAGTTGTTCATGATGAATGTCGACAAGGTCACAAGGTGGTCAACAGCGGAGCGGCGGCGACGAAAGCCGCATTGGACATTAGTAAGTAGTCGTCGAGATTCAAGAATCCAAACTAACCGAGCATTAACCATGCGCTCCATCACCTTACAGACACAGCTTGTAAGAGAAATGGGGCGGTAACTAGAAGGAATGTGTCTATCCTTCCCGGGTTTGGGTATAGGAACAACAACGGCGTCACGCCAACGCATGGGGACCTGACCTTCGGTCCAGACGCGATTGTAGGTACGAAGAAGGAAGCTTTTGCCCGCCGGAGAAAGGTGTGCCAGCATCTGAACGTGAATGGCATCTGGCCCCGGAGCAGAGGACCGGGACAGTGCAAGCGCACGTTCGAGTTCCCGCATAGTAAAGGGGGCATTGTAAGTCTCCAGATTCAGCGAGTGGAAGGAAGGTCGCCGAGCCTCTCCTGCCTCTTTCCTGGGAAGGAAGGCAGGATGGTAATGGGCGGAGCTTGAAACCTCCGCGAAAAAGCGGCCAAAGGCGTTGGAGACAGCCACAGGATCAACAAGGACCTCATTACCTGAGGTCAGGCCAGGTACTGAGGAGTGGGCCTTAATGCCCGACAGCCGGCGCAGGCTACCCCAAACAACGGAAGAGGGAGTAAAACTGGTAAAGGAGCTCGTGAAAGAGGCCCAGCAAGCTTTTTTGCTGTCTTTGATGACTCTACGGCATTGCGCTCGGAGTCGTTTGTATTCAATACAATTCGCCAACGTAGGATGGCGGCGAAAGGTGCGTAAAGCACGTCGTCGAGCACGGATAGCGTCCCTACAAGCCTCGTTCCACCAGGGGACGGAAACGCGACGTGAAGAAGAAGTAGTACGAGGTATGGAACGTTCGGCAGCATTGATAATAACAGCCGTGAGGTATTCGACCTGACTGTCACAACTGGAAAAAATCGCGGTCCGGAAAGGTCGCCAGGGAGGAGTAAAGTCCCCAGTCAGCTTTCAGTATGTTCCAGCGCGAAGGACGTGGGGATGGGGTGTGGTGCAGGAGACGAACGACACAGGGGAAGTGGTCGCTCGAATAGGTGTCAGAAAGGACATACCACTCGAACCGACGGGCAAGAGTGGTAGAACAGATCGAGAGGTCCAAGTGGGAGTAGGTATGAGTAGAGTCCGAGAGGAAAGTCGGGGCGCCGGTATTGAGGCAGACAAGATTGAGATGGTTGAAGACATCCGCCAAGAGTGAGCCTCTTTGACAGGATGCAGGAGAGCCCCAAAGGGGATGATGGGCATTGAAGTCGCCAAACAATAAGAACGGCGGGGGAAGCTGATCGATCAGGTGCATCATGTCTGCCCGGCTAACAGCAGATGACGGTGGAGTGTAGACGGTACAAACTGAAAAAGTAAAAGCAGAAAGAGTAATGCGGATAGCTATTGCTTGGAGTGGGGTGGTCAATGGGATGGGATGGTAATAGACATCGTCCCGAACGAGCAACATGACCCCACCATGAGCTGGGATACCGTCCACAGGGGCGAGGTCATACCGCTCCGAGGTATAGTGGGAAAAGGCAATACGGTCAGTCAGGCGCAACTTGGTTTCCTGGAGACCAAGGACGAGCGGACAGTGCAGGCGGAGGAGCAGTTGTAATTCCTACCGATTAGATCGAATACCTCTTCTGTTCCAATGAAACAACGCCATCGCTAGTCAAAAAGTTGGGGGAACGAGACGGGGAAGAGCTGGTCACCTCGATGGCCGCGGAGGGCCAGGTTGCGAGGCAACAACGCTACAACTGACGGCAGGCGGATCCGGTTCCATCGACTCGTCGCCAGCTGCGGCCGCTGTCCCTGATTGTGTAGGAGGGGCCGCATCATTTGCCGACAAAAGGCCGGCGGAACGCCTGGCAGCAGAGCGTCCTGGCGAAACTGAGGACGGCCGGGAGCAGCGACTCACGGATGAAGCGTCAGATGAAACGCGCCGGGGTGGAGAGGGGGAGAGAGATTTCTTCTTGGAGGCCTTCTTGGAAGGCCGAGGAGGCACAGGGATGTTGGGCTGGACCCGAAGAAGGTCCTCACGCGCGGGGTCCGTTTTGGAACGCCGGACCTCGGAAGCTGGGGTCCGGAACGTTTCCCCGATGGACGCCTGAGAAGAGGATCGCTTCTCAGGTGGCGTGGGGGGAGGAGGAGGAGGAAGGGTGGCCCCTGGGGCAGGGGGGGTGGGGGCCGCGGGGGAGGAGGAGTTGGAAGGGAGGGATTTGGGAGGCGGAGGCAGAGCCCCCTGACGGGCAGAGGAGGCGGAGGGGGGACAGGATAAAGGTGAGGATACAGCGGAAGGAGTGGACACAACTGAGGCAAACGAAGTGGCCAGTGACACGGGATGAAGGCGGTCATACTTCTTCCTGGCCTCAGAATAAGAGAGCCGATCCAAAGTTTTGATTTCTTGTAACTTTTTCTCCTTCTGATAGGCGGGGCAGTCTGGGGACCTAGGCGAGTGGACGCCAGGACAATTAGGGCACCGAGGTGGTGGGGTGCAAGTATGTTCCTCACGAAGAGGACGTCCACAGTCGCCGCAAAGGGGCTCAGCCTCACACCGGGACGACATGTGCCCAAAACGCAAACATCTAAAACAGCGCATAGGAGGCGGGACGTAAGGTCGCACATCGCACCGGTAGCACATCACCTTTACCTTCTCCGGGAGAACGTCCCCCTCGAAGGCGAGGATAAAGGCCCCGGTGTCGATGCGACGGTCTTTGGGGCCGCGCTGGACTCGCCGGACGAAATGCACGCCGCGGCGCTCCAGGTTGGCCCTGAGCTCCTCATCAGATTGTAGCAGGAGGTCACGATGAAAAATGACCCCCTGCGTCCTATTGAGTGCCAGATGTGGGACAATGGAGACCGGGATGTCCCCTAGGCGGTCGCACGCCTGGAGTGCCGCCGATTGTGTGGCAGAGGTGGTCTTGATAAGAACGGACCCAGATCGCATCTTGCTGAGAGCCTCGATTTCCCCGAAGACGTCCTCAATGTGTTGAACAAAGAACATGGGCTTGGAGGTGACGAACGTCCCCCCATCTGTTCGAGAACAGACCAAATAGCGGGGGAAGTACTTCGCCCCAAGCCGGCGGGCCTGTCCCTCCTCCCATGGAGTGGCCAAGGGGGAAAGGGCAGGAGAACCAGAACTAGAAACGGTACCTTTTCTTTTGGAAGACTCGGCCGCAGAGCGACCTGATACGTGCTGACGTTTCATGTGCGAAACATCCGCCCCGATACCACCCACTCCGACCAGGGGCTCTCCCCACGGGCGCCACCCAGCCGCAGCAAGGGCCACCTGGCAGGATGACCATTGCCGGGAGTCCTGATGCCCCAAGGAGACGGGCATCTACTCCTTGGCCAACGTGGGGAGGGTGCAGCTCAGGTATCGGCAGTACGATCCCTGTGTTGTCAGGGGGCTACAACCTAGAGGGTACATGACGACCCCACCACAACGGGCTGGCTACCGTGCTGGATTTCTGGTGCCACGGAAAGTCCATCATGATCGCTGGTGCAGATGGAGAGGCACTATGGGCGTAACGTGGACAACCCATCAGGCGTTTAGGCCCAATTTGAGGAATAATGGGTATGGTGACAACGCCGGTGCAATGCTGAGTGCCAAGGTCTTAGTGCACTTAGGACCAGTGGTACACCATGTAAGGTGTCCTTCCCCAAAAGGCTCGTACTTCTGTAGAATTTTGAAAAATGGAGGTCAAACCCCAAGGGGGACCATCACATTAAGGCCAAAACATTTGAGACTCCTTTTAGTCGCCTCTTACGACAGGCAGGAATACCGCGGGCCAATTCTAAGCCCCGAACCCGCAGGGGGAAAGGTAGGGGTGGCAGACAGTGAAATGCTGCTGGGGAGCGTGCAGAGACAAGGTGAAGAGAAGGTAGGGCAGCTATGTGCAGTCAGGTGGTTGGACGGAGGGAAGGGAGAGAGGTGGAGGAGGAGGCGGTGGGGGTAGTGGAAAAGGAGAAAAGTAAAAAGACTGGGTGTGATGGTGGAATGAGGGCTGTGTAGTGCTGGAATGGGAACAGGATAGGGGCTGGATTGGTGAGGACAGTGACTAGCAAAGGTTGAGACAGGAGGGTTACAGAAATATAGGATATATTGCATGAAAAGTTCCCATCTGTGCAGCTCAGAAAAGATGGTGGTGGTGGTGGAAAGGATCCATATGGCACAGGCTGCGAATCAGTCACTGACATGAAGGATTTCATGTTTGGCAGCGTATTCAGCAATAGAGTGGTCTACTTGTTTCTTGAGCACAGTTTGTCGGTAGCCATTCATGCGAACAGACACATTGTTGGTTGTCATGCCCACATAGAATGCAGCACAGGGGTTGCAGCTTAGCTTGTAGACCATATGACGGGTTTCACAGGTAGCCCTGCCTTTGATGGGATAGGTGATGTTTGTGACCAGACTGGACTAGGTGGTGGTGGTGGTGGTGGAAGGATGTATGGGACAGATCTTGCATCTAGGTCTATTACAGGGGTATGAGCCATGAGGTAAGGGATTGGGAGCAGGGGTTGTGTAGGGATGAACAAGTACACTGTGTAAGTTCTGTGGATGGCAGAATATCACCTTGGGAGGGGTGGGAAGGATAGTGGGCAGGACTTTCCTCATTTCAGGGCACAACAAGAGGTAGTCTAAACTCTGGCGGAGAATGAAATTCAGTTGCTCCAGTCCTGGGTAGTACTGAGTTACGAGGGGAATGCTCCTCTGTGGCCGGATGGTGGAACTTTGGGCAGTGGCTGGAGAATGAAAAGATAAGGCACGGGAGATTTGTTTTTGTACAACGTTGAGAGGATAATTAGGATCTGTGAAGACTTCAATGTGACACTCGGTATATTTGAAGGAGGACCACTCATCACTGCAGACTGTAATTATCTTCCCAACCTTGTACAAAAACAAATCTCCCATGTCTGATATTTCCAATCTCCCACCACCTCCCAAAGTTGCATCATACAACCACAGAGGAGCATTTCCCTCATAACTCAGTACCAACCAGAACTTGAGTAGGGTTTTGTCTACCTCTTATCATGCCCTGAAATGAGAAATGTCCTGTGCACTATCCTTCCCACCCCTCTCACAGTGGTATTCCGCCGTCTACTGAACCTATACAATATACTCATCCATCACCCCACAATGCCTGCTCCCAACCTCTTACCTCATGGCTCATACCCCCGTAATAGGCCTGTCATATACATCCTCCCACCAACACCTACTCCAGTCTGGTCACAAACATCACCTACCCTATCAAAAGCAGGGCTACCGGTGAAACCAGTCATGTGATCTACATGCTAAGCTGCAACCACTGTACTGCATTCTGTGTGGGCATGACAACCAACAAGCTGTCTGTCCACATGAATGGCCACCGACAAGCCGTGGCCAAGAAACAAGTGGACCACCCTGTTGCTGAGCACGCTGCCAAACATGCCATCCTTCATTTCAAAGACTGCTTCACAGCCTGTGCAGAATGGATCCTTCTCACCAACACCAGCTTTTCTGAATTGCGCAGGTGGTAACTTTCTCTGCAATATATCCCATGTTCCCGTAACCCTCCTGGCTTCAACCTTCATCAGTCATTGTCCTCTACCATCCAGCCCCTTCCCTGTTCCCATTCCAGTACTACACAGCCCTCATTCCACCATCACACCCAGTCTATTAACTTCTCTCCTTTTCTGCTAACCCCCTTCTCTCCCCACCTTTCCCCTGCCCTCTGTCTAACCTCCCAACAGCATATAGCAGCCCTACCCTCTCTCTACCTCGTCCCTACTCGCTCCCCAACAGCACATCACTGTCCACCACCCCTATCCCACTATTCCTCCTCCTCCTCCTCCTCCTCACCCCAGCCACCTCCTTACCCCCACCCAGTTGCCACTCCCATCATGCACTGGTAATTGTAGTTGGAGCAGCAGGATACAGCCTGGCTATGAATCCAAGATATAGTATTAGGACTGACCTGGACAAAATAGGAGCAGACACAGGGCACACAAATCTGTGGTTTGTGGAAGTCTTTCAGCACCATGATCTATCCTGGGTAAACATTGCTGTAAGACATGTTAACACTTAGCTGAACAGGATGCTCCAAACACTGGCAAAATCTCACATAAGTGTTGTTCCAGTTGATGCTGTTGGTAGGTGGGGATACACTACAGGGATGGCCTGCACCTAAACAGGAAGAGGAAAGATAAGTTAGCCTCTCTACTAGCAGATACTCTTAATGGAGGCCACATTCACAGAAGGGATTATCCCTGTGGTTAATGGGACCAGGCAGACAGGTTTTTCAGCTTAAAAGCTGAAGTCCAGATAGACAACATTCAAGAAAATTTGAATAAAAGATGTACACTAAATAGGGATAAAGCTAAGGGTAGTATCAATTTACTCCATAACATATCTGGGGAATAAATAAAGCAGATGAGCTGTTTGTGTGTTCAGATGATCTCAAAAACAAGAATGACATTGATATACTTTGTCTGAACACCACGTAACTGTCGGGATGGAAAGTGTTGGTGTAAATGGGTATAATTTAGCATTTCACACTTGCTCATCTAGCATGGGTAACAAGGGAGCTGCCATTTACATGAAACAAGGGTGTAAATACAAAACTGTACAAGAAAGAAAATCTTGTGTCAATCAGCATTGTAAAGTTTGTGCATGTCAACTAGAGCTAGATAATGTAGTGTTGATATTAGCAACAGTGTACATGTTGGATGATTTAAAAGGTAGGTGTGTGTGTGTGGGGGGGGGGGGGGGGGGGGGGGGGTGCATCGGTCCCTTATTCCGAATAAAACAATGACACAAGGGTGAGAATCAAACAAGTGAGACTGACAACACAAAACCGAGAGAAAGGAAAAAACCACAAGAACGATGGAAGGGCAACAAACACTTAAATGGACAAACAGGAGAAGAAAACCACAGAAATGTACGTAACAGGTAAAAGAGATTAAAATGACAACAGATTAACATGGCTGGCTGACCACAAGAATAAAAAGAAGCAGCCATCCACTCTGCAACACATTAAAACCTCCACCCTAAAAGCACTAGGGTGTTCTGCTATCACATTTGCATCGGTAGATGACATGCCATTTATGTTAACACTGGGAACACCTGTTCGGGTCTGTACCCAAAAACTTGTATGATCTTTGCCCAGGACTTGGGAAGGTGACGTATGGCACCCAATGCTCGAGATTTATCTCTCCCAACACTCCTGTTTCTCGAATGAGATTTTCACTCTGCAGCGGAGTGTGTGGTGATATGAAACTTTCCTGGCAGATTAAAACTGCGTACTGGACCGAGACTCGAACTCTGGACCTTTGGCTTTCACGGGCAAATGCTCTACCATCTGAGCTACCCATGCATGACTCACGCCCCATCCTCACAGTTTTACTTCTGCCAGTATCTCGCCTCCTACCTTCCAAACTTTACAGAAGCAATATCCTTTCTTTCAGGAGTGCTAGTTCTGCAAGGTTCGCAGGAGAGCTTCTATTATAGTTTGGAAGGTAGGATACGAGGAATTAGTAGAAGTAAAGCTGTGAGAATGGGGCGTGAGTCGTGCTTGGGTAGCTCAGATGGTAGAGCACTTGACCGCAAAAGGCAAAGGTCCCAAGTTCGAGTCTCAGTCCGGCACACAGTTTTAATCTGCCACGAAAGTTTCACTCCTGTTTGTGTTGTTTGATATGCAAGCACAGGGCCATTTAAAGGCTACGAGGTGCTCAGGGAAGGATGCCATTGTAGAGCTCACTGACGCTGCTTAATTGCCTCAGCGACTTCCGGTGACCACCAAGGGACTGTCTTTCACCGGGAGCACACTAAAGAATGAGGGAGGCAGGTTATGCCTCAGGGTCACCTGTTGCCACCAATTGAGTATTGTAGCCATTTCTATGGTGGATGAGGCATCAGTGAGATCCAGGTCCACAAAGGACACTAACATCTCCATCACAGTCTCAGATGCAGAATGATATGGAGTGGTGGTGTTGGGGCCACCAGAGGGTCCTGTTTCTTAGCAGTCTTCTTCTTAGTTTGCTTGCTCTCTCACTTCTCTTTAAGGGGCTTGCTGGGACGATTTCTACGAAGCACTTCAGGCACAGAGGAAGACCGTAAAGCTCTTCATCCAGCTGCTTTTGGCTCCTTGAGCCACAGGCGAGTGTCTGCTGTGGCATTAGTGGAGACCTTGGGAGAGAGGGAAAAGGCACCCCTTCCGCATAAGAGGAGCCGGAGGAGGCTGCTTTTCCGGCAGGAGGGAAGGGACCGATTTACATTTAGCCTCTGTGTAAGTCAACCGGTCCAGGGTCTTTTATTCCATAATTTTCCACTCCTTTTGGAGTACTGGGCAGTCTGGCAAGTAGCGCGGGAGTGGTGCTCTCCACAGCTGATGCAAGTGGGAGGTGGCGCACATGGGGTATCTGGGTGCAGGGACGTCCGCAGTCTCGACATGTGATGCTGGAAATGCAGCGGGAAGACATGTCCAAACTTCCAGCACTTAAAGCACCACAAAAGGGGAGGAATGTATGGCTTAACATCACAACGGTAAACCATCACCTTGACCTTTTCAGGCAATAAATCACCCTCAAAGGCCAAGATGAAGGGCACTGGTGGCAACCCTGTTGTCTTTGGGTCCCCTGTAAATGCGTCGGATGATATGAACACCCCGCCTTTCTAGATTGGCGCAGAGCTCGTCGTCAGACTGCAAGAGGAGACCACAATGGAAAATGATCTCCTGGACCGTGTTGAGGCTATTATGGGGAGTGACGGAAACCAGAATATCTCCTTGAGTGATGGAAACAGGGAATATCAGTCAGCTTGTCACAAGCGAGTAAAGCTCGAGATTGGGCTGGGAATGCTGTCTAAATCAAGACTGCACCAATTAGCATCTTGGACAGCGCTGACACTTCTCCAAACTTATCCTGAAGGTGTTCAATGAAAAACTGAGGCTTCATAGGTAGAAAAGAGTCCCCATCAGATCTGCTACAGATGAAAACTGAGGCAATTATGGCTCTCTCCGTTCTGTAGCCATATGTTACTCCCATGGTGTAACAAGGGAGGGAAACGATTTACAGCCATATCTGTCAGATTGTATTCTATCTTGCCCTTCTTAGAGACTGCTGGTGCCATACTGTCACCAGCAAGAGGTGACAGTCTGCTTCATTGCGGGTCATCCGCCCCTGATGCCGCCCACTCCAACCAGAGTGTCTCCCAGGTGCCACTCAGCCACAGCAAAGGCCAACTGGCATGATGACCGTATGGCCATTGCTGGGAGTGCTAATGCCCAGGTAGGACAGGCATCTACTCCTTGGCATACATGGGGAGTTTACAGCTCAGGCATCAGGAGTGCAATCCCTGTGTCATCAGGGGGCTACCACCAAATGGGTACATGACGGCCTCACCACAATGGACTGGCTACCACGCTGGATATTGGCCGCAGAGAAATCCAAAATTGACATGGGGGAGAAAGAGGACAGGAGACAACGGAAGAAGATTACATACCCCAGGAAGTGTCCTTGCCCAAATAGCTGAATCACAGGTGGAGATGCAAAGCCATGGCAAGAGATTCAGGAGATCGAATTTAAGGGCACTATGGACAACTCGTGCACCACATAAAGGCCTCCTTCCCCATACGGCCTGCACTGCTGAAGAATTTTGAAAGTGGCATGTCAAACCGTAGAATGGGACCTGAACTCATAGGGCCGAAAAGGGAAAAGTGAGAGACTCCTTTTAGTCGCCTCTTATGGCAGGCAGGAATACTTCAGGCCTATTCTAACCCCCCCCACCCCCCCCCACCCACAAAGGGACCGTACAGGTCCCCATCATGAGATTGGGACCTATTCATAAAAAGGTGACTCCCTATTATGCTGTCTGTCAGACAAAAAGAAGTTATTAATCTGTGGTGATTTCAGTGTAAGCTTTCTAAGCAATTCCTATAGGAAAAGTGAACTACAATCAGTGATCAACTTCCCTACACATATAGCTCAAGACAGTAGCACTCTAATAGATAATGTATTTGTGCAGCAAGATCATGTGAAACTAACACAAGCTTACCCTGTGATAAACAGATTATCAGACCATGATGCACAATTGATTAACTTACAAAACCCAGCAGGATGTACAGTTCAGAAACCATTAAGTGAAAGTGTAACACTGGTCAAGCTGGCATCTATAGAGCACTTCAGAGAAAGTTTAAGAAATGTTAATTGGGGAGATGTACAAAATGAGCCAAATGCTGATGATAAATACAACATATTTCTTGATAAATTTATATCCCTTTTTGAACATCGTTGCCAAAAAAAAATTACTCAGTTTTCAAAGAAACCTTGGATTACTGCAAGTATTAAAGTGTCTTCAAAAAGAAAAAGAAAACTATTAGAGAGCAAGAATTAGTAAAGATCCAGATGCAATTTTATACTACAAAAATTATTGTAACATACTGAGAAAAGTTGTTAGGAAATCAAAAAATATGTATATCAGAGATGAAATTAACAACTCAGGCAATAAAATAAAATCAATATGGATGTTGTTAAAAGAGGGACAGGGAAAGTAACTACTGCAGTAGGTAGTATTACTATTAAAGAGGATGAGACCATCTTAATCAACAGTAGTAGTTAATGTATTTAACAACCATTTCTTAAGTGTAGGTGAAAAAATTGGTGAGAATAGTTCAAAAGAAAAAGCCAAGCACTACATGGAAGAGTCAGTTCTAAGAAATCCTTATCAGATTAATTTTCATGTAACAACTTCTCGTGAAATAAGGAAAAAACATTAAATCTTTGAAAAATGAATGTTCTGTTGGAGTAGATGACATCTCTAACAAGATATTAAAAACAATGTGGAGCAGTTGCAGCTGATGTTCAGAGTCACATCTTTAATGCATCACTAATGCAGAGTCTTTTCCCTACAGTTTAAAGTATGTCATTGTCAAGCTTCCCTACATAAATGGGGACACCACAAATGTCAATTACTGGCCAGTATCCTTGCTTACAGCATTTTCAAAAATCATCAAGAAAGTAATGTATACAAGCGTGGTTAGCAATTTCAACAATAATGGGACACTTAGTAAATCACAGTTTGGATTTCAAAAACGCTGTTCTATTGAAACAGCAATATATAATTTCAGTGCCCACATAATAGAGACTTTAAATAGTAAAATCTCACCAATTGGAATTTTCTGTGCCTTTTATCCAAAGCATTTGATTGTGTGAACCATGACATTATGTTACAGAAATCACAATTCTACGGTACAAATGGAACAGCATATGAGTGGTTTCAGTGATATCTACAGAACAGGAAGCAAAAGGTTTCTTTATATGGTTTAAGTGATTTAAGGAAGTTTCCCACTTCACCTAACTGGGCTGAAATTACATTAGGTGTTCCACAGGGGTCGATAATGGGTCCCCTTCTGTTCCTGATATATGTGAATGACCCCCTTCTTATCTAAAACAAGAATCTAAACTAAACTGAGACTGTTTGCTGATGATACAAGAGACATTTTTTAATCCAGTAAAAGAAACTCCAATAGAAAATGATACAAATAATGTCTATGGAAAAGTTATTGATTGGTTTTCTGCGAATGGGCTTGCTCTGAACTTTGAAAAAAAGCAGTACATCCAATTTTCTACTGCAAGGAGTACAGTTCCTTCAATAAATGTAACACAACAGAAGTCAGTAGCCAGGGTAGAGCATACTATGTTTTAGGTATGTACATACAGATGATAATCTTAATTGGGAAGTTCATATTTTGGATCTCATTAAGTGACAAGATTCAGCAACTTTTGCAATCAGAATAATTGCTAATTTTGAGGATACAGAAATTATCAAGCTAACATACTTTGGATACTTTCACTCTCTGATGTCATATAGAATAATATTTTGGAGTAACTCAACGCTTATGCAAAAAGTTTTCAATGTTCAAAAGAAAGTGGTTAGAATAACGTATGGGACCCATAGTCGCACATCTTGTAGGCATCTGTTTAAAAGGTCAGAAATTATTACAACAGCCTCACAGTACATTTACTCAGCAATGAAATTTGTTCTCAACAATATGGACCAGTTTCAAAACAACAGTGACATTCGTGCTTATAATGTCAGAAGAAAGAAAGACTTACAAAATCCTCTACTTAACCTATCTCTGGTCAAGAAAGGGGTAAAATAAGCTGCTGTAAAACTTTTTGATAAATTACCAGATGAAATAAAATGTCTGACAGACAGCCGTAATAGTTTCAAAAATAAATTGAGATCAAATCTCCTGACAACTCCTCCTATACCACAGATGAATTCTTGAATAGGAATAAATAAATCTACAGATAAAATAAACACATTTTGTGCCATTTAAGGGAATGGTGTAGGTAATAAAAATTTTAAGCTGGAAGGAAAGGAAAATACAACTTGATTCACATGTGTATTTATTATGCACTTGACACTTCCCACATCATAATGATTACTGTAAGATTGATCAATTTAACACACAGCTAACTAACGAAGTAGTGCTGCTGCTTGCAGTGTGGCTTCAGTTGCCTGAGACTGCGATCACGTGTGCGTGTTTTTGACAAAGGCCTTACTGGCCAAAAGCTTTATTTGTGACAGTCTTTTTGTTGTGCTTATCTGCAACTCAGCATCTCCACTATATGGTGAGTAGCAACTTTCCTTTTCATAATATGTTTACATTTCATCCTGGATTTTCCATTGTTTGATTTTTGTCTGACAGGATGTACAAAATATGTATACAAAATTTAAATGTATAGGAGGAGATAAAAAGAAACAAAACACTTTAGTGAGAAATACGTCACTGGGGCATCATTTGCCCCACTTGTGTCCTTAAAGGTTTTAACACTAATGATGTTCAGAAATGATGTTAGAACTGCTGTGTGGTGAATACTATTTTAGAGATATTGCTGAATATTTTGTCTGTATATATTAACGCACAGCTGGTATCTGCATGCTAACAACTGTGTAACACACTCAAAACTGGGGTTTCGTAAATGCTGGCTGCAGCTTCAGCCAAATGGACAACCAACTCTTCTGGAGTGTCCATTGGTGTCTCACACACCAAATCCTTCATTCCATTCCACAAACAGAAACGTACAGGAGTGAGGTCAGGAGAATGTGGTGGCTCATCCTACTCCAACAACTGGCAAAAATCAGTCTACAGTGAGGGATCTCCAAGGGAAAATGGGCACACCTGTGACATTTTGTCACATGAAAAATGTGTTTCTATTTATCTCCTCCAAACACACTCAAATTTTACGTATGTAGTTTTTTTAAACCCTGTCTGTGTCACGTTTTCCTGTAGCATTCCTAGATTTTGAATAAAATAAATAAGTGATAAGTTAGAGTCTCAGATTTTTCTACCTGTGTCTTTGCTGTCTGATGGAGGCCATAATTATTAACTTCTTTATTACAGTTCTGATCTCTGTTGCTGAACTAGCCTCAACACACAAGTCAGCATCTAATCATATGTTCTGACTTATTGTTTTGGATTTCAGCTTACTCTTCATTACTACTACATTATGAATTTAACTCACATTTGTACCTGGGTATATTTTCCAGGTCAGTCATGGTACCTAGTCTTCGTAATCATGAAGCTTTTCTCTTGTGATTTTAAATGAAGGTATTTCCTCAAGCAATGTAAATCGCTTGCACATCCCCAGAAGCCTTTCCTCTGGCCTCCTATCTAGCAAGCAAGTTTCATAGAGGAGGAAAGTTGCCATAGGAAAAATAGAGGAGGCGAGAGAACAAGAAAGGACCATAAGGAGGTAACTACTGCTATTAAGATTGATATTAAAAAATATAATTGCAGAGAGAGCCGCCATGGAAGAGGGAAGTCTACGAGAGGTTATTTGTCTTCAGATTTCAGAGTCAATAAGATGTTCAAGAGGTTCTGTGGAAAAATCAAAATACAACCACATATTTTACAAAAATTTCAATCTATCATTCAGGCCACCTCATATCAAAACCTGCTCCACTTGTAAGGTTGATTTAATGGAAATAAAAGGAGAAACATATCTGAAGAAGAATGAACTATGAAATAGACACAGATGACATAAAATTCGTGCAAAGCAGTTTTATGATATAATGAAGGAAAATAATCCTATGGTTGTTCAGATTTACTTTGAAACGCAGTAAAACCAGTCTCTTCCAGCTCTATCAGCCCATGAGGTTTTCTATTCTACACAAATATGATTAAACAATCTGTGCATCATCATCCATACCAAGGAGCAAGAAAGGGAAAGCATCAATTTTTGCAACTGACTGGAGACGGAACCTTCAAGAGGATGCAATCAAATTGCTTTGACTTTGCTGGACTTACCTTCTGACAGACATAAAAAAAAAAAAAAACTAAAAGAGGGCACCAATACTATAAATCTACTCTCAGATTCCTGCCACACCCAAAATAAAAACAGCTGTACGATGGCGATGCTTACAGCATTCTTCAAAATGAGCACATTACACCAATTCTAAATTTTTGTCATTTATTAATTGTCTACGTTTTTATAAAACAAGAGAAAATAAATAAATATAAATTATTGACATTAATTTCTGTCTTCACAGCCTGTTTTGTTTACTAAATCACTCATCTGTGGTATCGCTATTTTTAACCATTGTCATCATCGTCTTTCTAATAGGACAGATGTGGAAGTTGTGTCTCCATTGTCACAAATATTTGACTGTGTCTTCTGAGTATGTCCTATTTCTGAGGTTGTGAGTACTGTGTGACCCAAGAACGTAGCTCCCTCCCCCCCCCCCCCCTAACACTTAGCAGATTTTGCCTATACTAACATGAGAATGTTACATTGTCTCTTGTGCTCACTGCTCTCTCATTTGCTGTATAGAACCAGCAGCTGACACCCCCTCCAATTTTTCATAGTGCTGTGCTTCAGCAATAGTGAAACACAGATGGCAATAACTTCTAGGGTAAAGGTCATATGTAACAACAGCAACTAATACATAAATAAGAGACTGCAATCACTGTTCAGTCTAATTCTCGAACTTTGATCATCGCATGATCTAGTGAGCTAATTTTGTACTGTCTCCACAACTGGTCTTCATGCTGTAATTTATTTAAGCGATGACAATTACAGTCCATTTACTATGATTTATTTCATTTGTTATATATTTCATTCTGGACTAATTTTCCTTCTTGTTTCACCTGAATGTCATAGTCTCGTTCTAAAGCTGATTAAACTGGTAACGATTTTCTCCAGTATTCTAATATATGTATAGTGGCCGAATTTCTCATTTGCAAGCCCTAGATTTTCTTCGTCTTCTTTTAAAATACTTCTTACAGACAGAATCTGTTGGCAAAATTAATCACATTTATATGAGTATCTTGGAAATTCTCCATTCTCCAAGTCAGTACAGCATTAAGGCACTGTCCTTGCAAGAGAGAATAATTTTTGTCATGATGAAGGACACACACATGGGGATTAAATTAACTGGGACATGTACAACAGTAATATGATAAAAAAGAATGGCATCATAGAATCACTAAAAGCTGTTGTTACACATGTTTATTCAAAGACAACCAGTTTGAATACACCAGCTTTAGATCACTGACTGACCCACATTAATTTAAAGGAAGATTCCCTGTCTTCAAATACATAATTGTTTTCAGTTGCATCATCCACTGTTTCATCTCGTTATTAATATTTGGACTTAAAGATGGTCGCTTGACCAACTGGTTGTCTGTGAATAAATATCCCTTAAAGCAGCTTTAGATGGTACCATAATGTCATTCTTCAAATACACTGAAGCTCTGCAGAACTATCTACAAAAAATATGATGAACCAAAGTTTTTAACTTACATCCTGAAGAAGTCCACCTGCACTGAGTGATCTATTACTAGATCTGATGGACAAATAGGATTTATTTTTTGTGGATCACTACCCAGCTTTTTAACAGCATCTCGCATTGCAGCAAAATCAACAACTGCTGGTACTCCAGTCAAATCCTGATTGGGAAAAGAATATCTTCAAAAACATCACTCTCAAAAACTGTTTAATACATCTAAATGACAAGTTACACTTTCTTTAGTAGAAGTCTCACTAAATTATGTGCATCTATCTGAAAATACTGAACATAAAATGGCAAATAAACTTTTAAAGAATCCTCCTTTGGGCTGCAGTATTTGAAGTAACATACACATGGTTTTGAAAGTATTTTCTTACACTATTGAAACCAATGTGTTTCCATATCATTTGTAACTAATCACCCCAAATTTTAATAAAACCTACACATGCAATAAAGGTGTCTAAAAACTACATTGAAATTTTTGCATTGATAATTTCTTATAAGGGTGCTAATAACACAACAAATACATGTTGGGCATAAAACTGAAAGATCTCAATATGTAATAAGGCAGTAATGTTTAAATAGCAAATTAGGAGATCTACTTTCATTATATACTTTCATACCAACACAATAAAGAAGATTCATGGCAGAAGTACGAAAGCTCCTAGTCAAAAAAATTAACCGAACTCACTTTTTGGAAAAAGACTCTCTCTCTCTCTCTCTCTCTCTCTCTCTCTCTCTCTCTCTCTCTAATGGCACATCATTTTGCACCTTCTCCTCTGACATTTCTTAAGCTTTTATTCTACTGATATACCCATTGGTGTAAGTAGACTCTTTAGTTTGAATATGGTAACTGGTATAAGACAGATTCTTTACAGCTACTCTGACAATCCTTGGCATGTTGCTTGGCTTTTAAACCAACTTACCAACTTACTTATTCTAAATATGTTGCCTTCCTCATAAGATGGAAAAACTGTGCTCATTTCTATTCTCCAACAAAAACTCTACCTACTGATTAATTATTTGCTGTTAATATACTATGAAGACATTCATGGACATCAGTAATTACCTTCTGTGTATTGATTGTTCATTGTACTGACATTTTATTTACAAATTGATTCAAAACTTACTACCTAGTGTAAACACAATGTATACACAGTAAAATAATAATTCCCAGGCACAGCAAAAAACAATAGCACTTTCTTATATTGATTGCCGTGTAGTGCAGTACATGTGCAGAGGAGATACTACATAGCACTCCAATGTGAGATACTGTTAATATATTCATCAATAAGTCTCTTAAGCAGGGGAAATGATCAGAAATGTCTCACTACTCAAATGCAATAGTTAAACTGTGCTTTATAAGTAGTCAAACTTTGTATGGTTGACTACAAATTATTGAAAATGTGCGTTTCTAAATAAAGTACTTCATTTTCCTGTATATCACTTATAATAATTTGCACTCAGAAGTAAATACATCAATTAGGAGTATTTGGTATAATCAGTTCTTTCCTCAAGATTCTGCAGGACAGAGATAATTTGTGTTGTTTGACATAAGCAGCCATTCCACATTCAAATTAACTCATCTGGTAGCTCAGAGAGGGTCAATCATTGGGGCTTACAACATATACCAACTCAACAATTGTATGCCTCAATGTTGAGTATCCTCACATAACAGCACTATATCCACCAACGTTATAATCATGCGCAACAAAAAACTTCTGTAAGAGCTTGTTGTAAACATTAGATTTACTGTTGTAAATAAAGCATAAAATTAGTAATTTATCAAGAACTTATAGACTACACAAAAGAGTCGGAAAGGTCATATTGCACTATGGCTGATCACACATGACAAAAATGGGATCCAACAACAGTCACACTTCTGTAGAATTTTGAAAGTGACAGGTCAAACCATAGAATGGGACCTAAACTCATGGGGCCGAAAAGTGAGACACTCCATTTAGTCGCCTCTTACGACAGGCAGGAATACCTCTGGCCTATTTCTAACACCCGGACCCGCAGGGGGAGTGGGGTGGCTACATGTAGTCAGGATATAGCATGAGTAGCCAACCACTTGTAGCATCAAAGACAACCCCAAGATGATGTCCAGTTTTACTATCTGTTTAGTAACCATTACATGACAATAATGTAAATAAAGTGACCAATGACAAAAATCTCTGAAACATAATTAAGACAAGAAAGCCAAATTCTACGTACAATGTATAATTTAATTTACCACATTAACACAGACAGTGACAAGGAACAAATAATTTTGATTATGGTTCCCAGTATCATACTGAGAAGCTACATCATCATGGGAATAAGAGAAAACTAATCAGGATTAAACAGTACATGGTACACAGTATTACAACTCAATGACTTGATAAAGGGTTCTTTAAAGATAGTATGCAGAAGACCTGTCAGTAAAAGCATAGTTTCATGTCCACATGTGGGGCTGAAATAATGTAGCACACACAGCTAACTTATAGTCAAATAGGAGTTATACAGAATCCATTTCTGCAGATTAGATTAGATTAGATTTACTTTCATTCCAATTGATCCGTAGTGAGGTGGTCCTCCTGGATGTGGAACATGTCAGAAAAACAACAATACATGACAAATATTTACAACTAAAACAAATAAGCTAATGTACCATTCCACAGGTCCCAAGTGGAATGATCGTCATTTTTAATGAACACTAAGAGTCATTTTACAAATACTAATGCACTGAATTTAAAATAAAAAACGTTTTTTATTTATTTATAAGGTAATAAACATGTAATACAACTACTGTAATACTTATTTACAATGAACACATTACTGCACTGAAATGGTGCAGAAGTCAGATTATACTTACACACACACACAAATTTTCAATGAACACATCACTGCACTGAAATTGTGCAGAAGTTATGTTGTACTTATATACAAATCAGTTGGTTTTACTAAGAAATTCATCAATGGAGTAGAAGGAGTTGGCCACCAATAAATCCTTTAGGCTTCTCTTAAACTGAATGTCATTGGTTGTTAAGCTTTTTATGGCTGCTGGCAAGTTATTGAAAATGTATGTTCCTGAATAATGCACACCTTTTTGTACAAGACTAAGTGACTTTAAATTCTTGTGAAGATTATTCTAATTTCTAGTATTGATTCCATGAATTGAGCTGTTGGTTTGAAAAAGTGATATATTTTTAATGACAAATTTCATTAAGGAATAAATATACTGGGAAGCTGTAGTTAGTATCCCTAGTTCCCTAAACAGGCTTCTGCAGGATGTTCTTGAGTTCACACCACATATAATTCTTACTGCACGTTTTTGTGCCCGGAAAACTTTAGCTTGGCTTGATGAATTACCCCAAAAAATAATCCCATATGACATTATCAATATTCAGTATCCAAATGTTTGAGAGCAATATGAAACACCAGACGTAACTAATGAGCTTATAAAAGTTATTCAAAAACCAAGGAATAATCAGGGTTCTCAGGTTTAGGCAATTGGAGTTGAGTTCTCTTGGTCTCTGCTGCAATTAGTAATTTAGGAGTGTTGACGAGTTGTAATGGTTGAAAATTGTTTTTATATTTTTTGATTTTATGTTTTTCAGTCATCTAGTTTTGTTCATACAATGTCCCATTCAATACAATATTTAATTGCCTAAAGCTTATGACCCTGTTCTTTCTTGGTTTTTTAATAACTTTTATAAGCTCAATAGTTATTTATCTGATGTTCCATATTGATCTCATATATTCGGATATTGTGGGTAATCCACGAGGAGAGGGACAAAAAGGGAGACGAAGGGAAAGAGTGCCAACCACGCCATTATTTCTGCATGTTTATCAAGCAATTTTGCTTAAAAGATTTAATTCCTTTGCATATTATAGTTTCACATCATAGCTTGTCTTTAGTGCTCACAGTTAGTTTGATATTTCTAATTGAGAAACCTACAGCAATTAATTAGGAGAGCTCACAGTGAAAAATGTGGTCACTTGATACTTTATACTCAGTGGACTTTACATACTGCATATGTTACGGTACATGAAATGCAGTAATCACTCTGAAATTGTTTTAAAGGGTGGAAGGAAAGCCATGTCTCACTACAGTGTCGAGTATATACAATTTACACAGCACAGTACATCCCTGTGCACTATGTCAAATTCATTTATGTCTTTCATGTTTCTTATCATCTTAACGCTGTGACCCTCATACTGTTTAGCCCTGGTTAGTTTTTTCTTGTTTTCATGATGTAGCTTTTTCAGTAATATGCTGGGAACCTTAATCAAAATTATTTGTTCCCGTGTCCCTGTCTGTAAGGATGTGCGACACAATTATATATTGTACCAGAATTTGGTGCTCTTGTTTTAACTGTGTTTCAAAGATGTTTGTTTTAGGTTATTTTACTTTCATAGAAAAAAAACATTGTTTTTTATAACTTATGCTTGTGGTTTTTGTACATTTTTCACTTACGACTGTACTATGTAATGGTTATAATTATGGTTTTTTTTAAATCTTAGAATTATCTTTATATGTCATGATTCATATCGACTGGACATCTCCTTGGAGTTGTCTTTGAGGCTACAGACGCTTTGGCTACGCTTTGGCTACTCATGCTATGTCCTCATTACATGTGGCCAGTTTCTTGTGTGCACACGAAGAGGTGATAACAGTGTGTTCTGCCAAACCCTCAATGGGCTGATAAGGTTAAGTGGCACTCCCTTAAAGAGAGTGGTGAAGGCCTGCTTCATGAACTGAACATAAAATTAAGTCAGCCACTGGGGCACTGTCTCCTAACACCTGGGATAGCGAGTCATTGAGATGTAAAGGTCTGTCGTAGGACAGCTAGGTTGGGGCAGTCCAACAAAATGGGGATCACTGTCAAATTGGAGCCACAACACCAGTGGGGTGGATCCACGCTGTGTAGGAGATGACCATGAATCAGCTAAGTATGGCTGATGCAGAACCAGCAAAGGATGGTAGAGTCCTTGTGAGAGGCCTGCTTGGAGGACCTCCCCATATTTGTATTTTCCTTGAACACCCATTGTTTGGTGCAGTCAAAGTGAGCCATTCCATATTTCAGGCACCTAAAACTTGATGGCGTAATACCACTGGTCAAGACCTTGCAAACTTCTCAAGGAGTCACTGCAGATGAGAAAGGACTCAGTAGTGTAGAAACAGATATACTCAAGAGTATAAGAGATGGCTACCAACTCCGCAGTGAAAACACCACAGCCATCCAGCAAGGAGAGCAGTTCAGTATGTCCCACGTGAGTATAAGCAAAGCTTACATGACCAGCAAACATCGAGTCATCAATGTAGACTATTTCGAAACCTTGGGCTGTGCCAAGGGTGAGAAAAATTGGTGGCAGATGGCCTTGGGATGAACCAAACCTTTCTGACCCAGCAGTCTTGCTTCCGTCTTTTTATTACATGGTGGAATCAGGGCGTGGAACCACTTAAAGGCAATGAGGTACTCCATCGATGAGTGCTACTTATGGCATTGGAGAGCCCACCTATGATCTCTAATGGCCTCTGATATCCAACGACCACCAAGATACTGTCTTGGATCAGGGTAGGCCTCAGGAACAGAGGATCGCTAAATTAGCTGCCAAAAGAATGACTGTAGTTGTCTTCTGGACTGTCTCATCGATATTTGCATGTGACAAGGAGCAAAGGTAGACAGCAGAGGTGAAAGCATCCCAGTCGACACTGATGAGAGCCCATCTGCACAGGCATCCAGGGGAGCAACACTAAGGCAGGGACAGGAAGATCAGGAAGTGGTCACTATTACATGGGACATCATGGACCCTCCAGTAGATGGATGGGAGAAGACATGAGCTGCTAATGGAAAGGTCAATGGCCAAGAAGGTTCCATGCACCACACTCGATTGTGTAGAGTATCAGTATTCAAGAGGCACAGGTCAAGTTGTGCCAGTAAATTTTGTATGTCCTTACCACAGCCAGTGACCATGGTTCCACCCAACCAAGGGTTATGGGCATTGAAATCACGCAAGATTAGGAATGGTGGGCAAACAGCATGTTCTGGGACACTTCAGGAAGGAGGTAAACATAGCAGATGGTAATATCCTGAAATGCCCTTGTTTGAACAGGCACAGCCTTAAAAAGTGTTTTAAGGGGCACAATTTCACTACAGGATGTGAAAACTCTGCCCGACACACTGTTAAAGACAGCACAATTCTTATAATATCTCCCGCTATCCATGAAAGGCTGGGGTCTGTGTTGCTGGAAACCAAGTCTCCTGAAGGTCAATGCAGGAGGCAGATAAAGTGCTTAATAGATGTCATAGCTCAGCCAGGTGGTGGGAAACACTTCAATTCCACTACAGAATGAAGTTGTCGATGTACAGTGAGGCCATGAATGGACCATGGGGGCCAGGTTATGCCTTAGGGTCATCTGCTGCCACTGATTGAGGGGTTGTGGCATCAATAGATACACATTCCAAACTCCTGTGTGTCGTGCAAACCGTTGTGTCAGGTGCTGCTGGAATCTCCATCTCTGCCACAGGAGCGGAACAGGTGGGATATGGTGGCAAGGGGGCTCATCTGAATGTACTCCTCCTTGGAGGACTTTTTCTTGTCCTCCCTCTCCTTAGAGTAATTCAATAATTGTGAGGGTTTCTCTGAATTAGTTTCAGGTAAAGATGATGATTGCGAAGCCCTCTGACTAGCAGCCTGTGGCTCCTTAAGCCACTGGCTGGTGCCTAGTTAAAGACCAGCAGAAGTTTTGGAAAAAAGTGCCCGAGAGATCCCTTCCTGATGAGATAAGCTGGAGGAAGGTGGTTTGTGTGTGACTGGGAGGTGGGGATCAATGTCTCTAGTGGGTGGGAAGCCACTGATCTGAAAGCAGGTGTGGATGAAGCAGCAAGAGGGGAGTCCCCACCCGTCATGGGGCAGACATGGTTGAGCCACCCTGAAGGCCCACTGTACATGGTGCAACGGGTGGGAGTACCATCGCCAAAAGGGGTGGGGTGATTGTAGCTGTAGCACATGACATTGTTTGATATGCTGGGTGGAAGTGCTCATATTTTTTCTTGGCCTCTTGCTAACCAAGTTTACCCAGTCTTGTATTTTTGTATTTTCTTTTCTTTCTGCAAAACAGTGCAGTCTGATGAACAGGAAGAATGGCACTTTCCACAGTTGACATAGATGGGTGGAAGTGCACAGGGAGGGTTCACATGGAGTGCTCATCCACAATCACTAAAGGTGGGGCAAGCACTGCAAAGCAAAGACAGGTTCCGAAATTTCAAACACTTTAAGTGCTGCATGCGGCAGAGGGGAAGGGGAGGGGGGGTGTGGGAGACATACAGTTTCACATCACATCGTATACCCATCACCTTGATCTATTCAAGCAATAGATCACCCTCGAAAGCCAAGATGATGGCATCAGTAGCAACCCTATTGTCCTTCGGCGGCCTATGTACACGACAAAGTCTACACCCAGTCGCTCCAGCTTTTGTGTAGATCATCATCAGATTGTAAGAGCAGGTCCCCTTGGAAAATGATGCCCTGGACTGAATTTAGACTTATAAGGTGTGGCAGTCACCGGTATGTCACCCAGCTTGTTACAAGTGAGCAGTGCCTGCAATTGGGCAGGGGATGCCATTTTGATCAAAACTGAGCCACTTTTCATTTCAGAGATGGCTGCCATTTCCCCCAACTTGTCTTATAAGCTCTCCACAAAGAACAAGAGCTCTGTAGCTAAGAAGGAATCACTACTATTCCTTGTACAAACCAAGTATTGTGAGGATTACTGCTTTGCTTGCCATTTAGTCCTACATTCCTCCCACGGTGTAGCCAGGGAAGGGAACATTTTAGTGTCACATCTCTGCACTGATGAGAGGACTGCCCTTTCGTAGAGACTGCTGGGGCTCTGTGGCCACCAGTGGGATACTACTTCATACACTTCATTTGCAACTGATCCGCCACGCTGCCACCCATTCTGAAAGGGGGCTCTCCCCATAGGTGCTAACCAACCTTAGCAACAGCTACCTCGTCAGTAATCCGTTGCTCAGAATCCCCATCCCCCAGTCATGAACCGTGGTGGGTTTTGGGAGTACTATTGTATAAAGGACAGGGTGCACAGATGGATACGCACAAAGGTGGAGCCCACACCGCACTGGGTGACTTTCCCTGCATGATCTGCACTTCTAGATAATTTTGAAAATTTGTGGAAGGTCAAACCCAACAACGGGCACCACATGTTTATTTAATGAAAAGTTGTAGAATATGTTGGAAGTGGAAACGTGAAGCCCAAGCAGCGTTGGTACCAAGAAAACCATCCAATGGCGAGGCAGAGGGGAGGGGGAAAGGGTTAGTGAAAGTATAAGCCTGCAGCATGGAAAGGAAGCAATGCAGCAAAGGCTAGGGGCCCATAGTAACCAAGCATGTACAAACAAAAGATTACATGCATGAGAAGCACATGCAATTAAGATCCAGTCATTGGACACTAGAATCTTATTCTTATGGCAACCAGCCATGGTCCTCAAAAGTCTTAAGTGGTCACTAAACCCCCATTTAATACGAGGGGGAGTCAAATGAAAACATTAAATATGTTTTTAAATATTATTTATTGTGCAGAAGTGGTACTTTTCAACATAATCTCCCCCACACTGAATGCAAGTCCTCCAGCACTTACAAAGTGCATAAATTCCTTTAGAAAAAAATGTATTAGGTAGTCCGCACAACCACTCATGCACCGCGTGGCGTACCTCTTCATCAGAACGGAACTTCTTTCCTCCCACTGCGTCTGAGTGGTCCAAACATATGGAAGTCACTTGGGGCAAGGTCTGGTGAGTATGGTGGATGAGGAAGACACTTAAAATGCAGGTCTGTGATTGTTGCAACTACTGTACACACAGTGTGGGGCCTTGCACTGACATGTTGCAAAAGGACACCTGCTGACAGCAATCCACGTCACTGATTTGATTGCAGGCCACAGATGATTTTTTAGGAGATCTGTGTATGACGCAATGGTGACAGTGGTCCCTCTAGGCATGAAATGCTCCAAAATGACACCTTTTTCATCCCAAGAGAGAGTCAGCATAACCTTCCCTACTGGTGGTTCTGTTCGAAACTTCTTTGGTTTTGGTGATGAGGAATGGCGCCATTCCTTGATCGTTCTCTTCGTTTCCGGTTGGTGGAAGTAAACCCAGGTTTTGTCCCCAGTAACGATTCTTGGAAGGAAGCCATCACCTTTGAAGATGTTCTTCACAAGCATCAACACATCATTCTCTCATTTCAGGAGTCAGCTATCGTGGCACCCATCTTGCAGACACTTTTTATGAAACTGGAACACATGATGCACAATGTGGTGTGCTGACCCTTGACTAATCTGTAAACATGCCGCAATGTCATTCAGTGTAACTCAGCGGTTTTCCTTCACTATGGCTTCAACTGCTGCAATGTTCTGTGGAGTCACAACTTAATGTGCCTAACCTGGATGAGGAGCATCTTCCACTGAAGTCGCACCATTTGCGAACTTCCTACTCCATTCGTAGACTTGCTGCTGTGACAAACATACCACACCGTATTGAACCTTCATTCGTCGATGAATTTCAATAGGTTTCGCACCTTCACTACACAAAAACCGAATAACAGAACGCTGTTCTTCCCTGGTGCAAGTCACTAGTGGGGCGGCCATCTTTATACTGATACTACGATGGTATGTGTGCATCTGCACTATGCTGCCACCTACAGGCCATTCTGCACGCTGTTTGTAGCACACTTACCAACTTACAGGATAACGGCACAAAATTTCGATTTGTTAATACAAATTTAAGGTTTTCATTTGACTCACCCTCGTATTTGGGAGGTAAGAAAGTCAGGAGCTGTAGTTTTCCTACAAAAAACTTAGGGCTCATTTACAGTAACTGACAAGGACAATTCCAGAAACATCAGTGTGAAAGAAGACGGGTTGGCTAGATGCTGGTGGAAAACTGTTAGAAAGGATATTGTGGACAGCAGATAATGAGGACATCACAAATTTAAATAGTGCAATAGGGGTATCACAGGAAATGGCCACAAATACACAAACAACTGAGTTGTCATACAACACAGGGACTGTTGAACATAACGAAAGCTATGCACTTTATACAGATCTGAAAGAGATCCTAAATCATTTGAGTACACTAGATTAGAAACTAGTAGTGGCCAGATAGCAATGGGCACTTGCTAATGGCTTTGAAAGTGCCAGAGTAGAAGCAGAAAGAGTACTACAAGCAAGTCAACATGCCACTCATGGACATCCAAGTACACCACCACAGCTGTTTCTATTAGGACTACAGCGAGTACAAAAGTAATTTCTGAAAGGGTTATGACATCTTGTACCTATGGTTAAACGTAATATAGCACTGTTCTTTGGTGCTGCTTCAAGGTGTACAACTTAGCTTCTGCCATTTTTCCCCAACATTTGAAGCTTTAATGAAACAAACAGGTTACACATGTATAATTCAAAGTATTTTCCATCACTGGCCACTACTTTCTCCCATCTTTCGGGCAGTGTACGAATCCCAAGTCGAAAAAGTTGCTCATCTTTTGAAGTGATCCACGAATCGATCCAATTTGTGATTACTTCATGAGATCAGAAGTGTTCGTCAGCCAGGCCATGCGCCATTGATCTAAACAGGTGATAGAGTGAGCAATATCTGGAAAATACGGCAGGTGGGGTAGGACTTCCCATTTTAATGTTTCCAAGTACATTCTGACCTCTTTTGCCACGTGGGGTCGTGTTGCAAAATCACTTTATCATGCCTCTCGCTGTACTGCGGCCACTTGTCTTTTAATGCTCTACTCAAAAGCATTAATTGCATTCAATAACGATCACCTGTGATTGTTCCACTTGGTTTTAACACCTCATGGTGCACGACACTGAGTTGGTCCCACCAACTGCAGAGCATGATCTTGGAGCCGTGAATATTCTGAATATTCAGTTTGGCCATCGACGTGGAAGCATGGCCTGGATATACCCACGACTTTGTGTGTTTAGGGTTATTGTAATGAAACCATTTTTAGTTTCCAGTCACAATGTGATGCAGAAATCCCTTCTGTTTTTGCCTCTGAAGCAACTGTTCACAAACACACAAATGCCATTCAACGTCTCTTGGTTACAGCTCATGCGGGACTCAAGTTCTTTCTTTCTGAATCATGCCCATAGCCTTGAGATGTTTTGAAATGGCTTGCTATGTCACTCCCACTAATCGTACCAATTCTTCTCGAATTTGATGTGAGTCTTCACTCAGCAATGTCTCCAATTCTTAATCTTCAACTCTTCCATCACTATGCCGGACTACAACGTAAAAATTACCGTTCTTGAAGCACTGAAACCACTGGCAACATGTTCTTTCACTATTAGTGTCCTTACCATACGTACTTGACAGCGTTCGAAGAGACTCGGCTGCTAGTTTTCTTCACATTGAAACAAACCAGTAACACCTCCCACAAATGACGAGAATTAGGCGTGTAAACTGACATTTTCAATCAAGAACCACTTTATGATGCAGACACAAATCAACTAATGTTTGAATGAGGTTATGTTGGCCGAGGTCCAAACTAACTGCCTGACATCTGCGATCTGTTTCTTTCATGCGCTACTTAACCTTGTCGCTCCTATTGGCAAACGGCAGAAGGAAAGTTGTACACCTTGTACAATTGAGCTTTATTCAGATCGGTCTAGAATAAACATCAACATGCAATTTTCAGTAGTATGTTTAAAATCTCATCACCAATGGTTTACAATCCATCTGTATCCAGTCAAATGGAAGCCAATCAGTAAGTGGGTTCAGTTTCAAACTGGTGAAGTGTTACGCATTTTGGAACAACGGGATACACAAGTTGTTATGTCAGTAAAAGATTTTAGCAATTGTGTCAAGCAGTTAGTCATTATTTGTAAAGCTCTGGTACTATGTTCCAACAAGGGAGCATGTGGAATTCAGTTATTCCTAGGAAATATGGAGGCACCAGAGTGCAAGAAGATAGCATCAATGCCAGAACCACACAGTCAGTCGGTTGGCAATCAATGGATGTATTCTATGTTCTCATCAAAAACAGCAGCCGTAAATTGTTACAATAATAAAATATTTACTGGTATGACACAACTAGAGTTAATACAGAGTGGGTTTTCAGTTAATGTGAACAAATATGACACAGCCATAACCCAGATTCACCTTCCTGCTAGAAATACAGGTACCAAGATAATTGTAGCGACTCTACCAATCTTGTATTGGCCAGAAAAACCTCCAACTGTGTTACCCATTTAAAACCGAACCTTCCTGAATAGTACCTTGCATCCCACTTTGCTACAAATAGCAGATGAATTAATCATTTCAGAGAAAGGACAAATTTCAGTAGATCAAATGCTACAGCATATCAAGAGAAATGTCAACGGACTATCATTATGGTCAGTGTAACGCTAGCGTTATCAGGATACCAGCATTTATTTGAGGCAGTTCACATTTATCTATGACAAATCACTTGTGCAAAAGAAGCAACTGTTCATGAGATTCTCATGGAACTGATTCGTAATAGCAAGTAAGAGTGTCGAATGGACAAAATGTATAACAAATTGAACTATGAAGATTATATTAAACTAAGGTAAGCTGTCCGTTGTGATTGAAGGACCCAAAGATTGAGAGTAAATGTAAGTATGTAAGATAATTAATTAGAAGACAATGAAATAGTAAAATTTTTGATGAATACCATGGTAGTAAGGAAACTGAAGAGAACATTCTTCTAAGGCTCTAAACCACAGCATTGCTCCTGCACACATAAGTATCAATATGATCCAGCTGCTAGGCATAAACATTTCAACATAATTAGTCTGTCACAAAGACTGCAACATCAACACTTCTGTGGGTGAGTACAAGCGAGCTCAGCAAAAAATTAAGTGCAGACCAATCTGCCTCCATTACACCTCTTAACATTATGTAAGAAATACTAAGTAGGATACAACACCACCACCTATCACAGGTTTGACAAAGCAGTTACGACACAGACAAATTCATTAAGCCACTACAGCAAAACTGAAGACTACTGACGACTCATAATGAATAAGAGCAATTCAGTCACATAAAATGACTTCATACAGCAAAGTCTCTCCCCAACACCCCACTAACCTAGAATCAGTCTATCTGTAGGATCAATGGTGTTCCCACTCAATTATCTGATTACTGTATTGTAACATCTTGTTTGAGAGATTGTTCCAGTACCAGTCTTACTCTTGCCATCTTAAGAGAGTACCACCAATCCACAGCCACTGATGATAGAAGCCAGGCTCCTGTACCAACTGCCACAGATGCTTAGTCCATGGGCCTACCACATCATCCCAGCCTGTGGCACAAACTGCTTGAAACTCCAGCACTGCTCGGGTCAAATGGCCTAATGAACCTGCAGGCCAGGATCAGCATTCAAGATGACCTCACGGTATCCGACACTATGGTGCATCTGATGGGATAGCACTCACAGTGTATGCCGAGAACGGCATGTGGAACACACACACACACACACACACACACACACACACACACAGTTGTCACTGTCACCTTCATGCAGAGCTTCTGACGGGGCATGCCTTCCACATCACGGTCAGTAACCCACTTACTAGAAGTCAACAGGCTGATGCATTGAGATATGGCAGCCTTAGCCAGCAACTGGGTTTACCCGACTCCTCGCCAACCTGCTAAGCCACCAGCCTCCAAAGAAGATACAGCAACGGAATGTATTCAGGGAAATAAATGAAGCAATATTTAATCCTCTTATTGCATCTGGCAAGGCTACATAGGTTCCTTGGACTTCTTCCTGACAACCAGTAGGGATTTCCAACTCAGGGATGGGCAACCCCTATAGTTCTGTGTGTGTGTGGTGTGTGTGGCCTTTACAAATGTCTGCTTGTGTCTGTATGTGCGGATGGATATGTGTGTATGTGTGTGTGTGCGCGCGCGCGCGCGCGCGCGAGCGAGTGTATACTTGTCCTTTTTCCCCCCCTAAGGTAAGTCTTTCCGCTCCCGGGATTGGAATGACTCCTTACCCTCTTCCTTAAAACCCACATCCTTTCATCTTTCCCTCTCCTTCCCTCTTTCCTGATGAAGCAACCGTTTGTTGCGAAAGCTTGAATTTTGTGTGTATGTTTGTGTGTCTATTGACCTGCCAGCACTTTCGTTTAGTAAGTCACATCATCTTTGTTTTTAGATATATTTTTCCCACGTGGACTGTTTCCCTCTATATATATATAGATGATGTGACTTACCACACGAAAGCGCTGGCAGGTCGATAGACACACAAACATACACACAAAATTCTAGCTTTCGCAACCAACGGTTGCTTCGTCAGGAAAGAGGGAAGGAGGGGGAAAGACGAAAGGATGTGGGTTTTAAGGGAGAGGGTAAGGAGTCATCCCAATCCCGGGAGCGGAAAGACTTACCTTAGGGGGAAAAAAGGACGGGTATACACTCGCACTCGCGCACACACACACACACACACACACACACACATATCCATCCACACATATACAGACACAAGCAGACATATTCAAAGACACAGAGAAAAACTCGCGAGCACACACACGCGCGTGTGTGAGTGAGTGTGAGTGTGAGTGTGTTATATATATATATATATATATATATATATATATATATATCTCTGGTTCTTAGATTCTGTAATTAGCCTTCTGTAAATCATTAATGATTTATTTCATGATGAAGCAACTTTCAGCTCACATGGTCCCATACAATCTGATGAATTAAATTAAATTTACAGTGAGTACATACAGCCAATGGTTCAAATGCATATTTTATTTCCAAATGGAATAAACTTTGTAAATGACAACTCTCACAAAGCCTTTATATTACCTGGAGTATTACTCTGGCAGGTTTGAAAGCAATTTCAACGCCACCTTCCATGGACTGATTGTCTTGCCATGCCAGAATGGTTTCCACATCTTTTTCTTTCACTTGAAAGTTGTCACAATTTCTTACTGCAGACTCGAGCAAGACTCTGACTGAGAATGGGAGTTTATCTGTAAAAAAATATTACAAAATAATGATTAACACTTTACCGTATTACATCACAATTTTATGGTTTAAGGTAGACAGAGAATATTGTAACAAGGCGACATATAGAAAGAGAACAAATGAGAGAGAGGGACAGCAGGGAATTAGCAAAGCAGCATTCCCTTAGTTATTCTCCGAGTAAGCTGTTTATCTCTGCCTGTACGCAAAATCTCCCCATCCACTCCCCCAACCCACTTTTTCTTGTTAATTTCCATAAATGGAATTTTGCCTGGAGGCTCATTCATGAGCATCAGTCTTCTCTCATTTGTGTTTTATCCCCATTACAGTCTATGTGCTGGAAATATCATTCCTTCAAAATCATACATTTGACTTGTCAAAAGTTAGAAAGTCCTGCTGCCACAGTCTATTTCGTTATTCCACGTTAACTTCCAGGCTGAGCGTTTTTCTTTCACAAATTATTATTATTATTATTATTATTATTATTGGGAAATACACATTTCTTCTTGCCAATACATTCTCTGCAGCACATTAAATACATCAGTTGCTTTTCTGGCAATGGTGTTGGTATTAGGAAGCTTTTCTGTCTGAGTCAAAAAGTTTATGTTTTAAGTATTTTGTTTAGTACACCAAGAATTCCTAGTAACTCACCACATTATTATGACACAAAATACAGTACCTTCAGACATATCTGGTAGACTTGGAACTAGATAACTAAAATAGAAAAATATGTAATTTGCATCTTAGCACAATGGCTAATATAATTAAAATGTATACTGCTAATCAAGTTGCCTACCTTTGTCATTCATTCAGGATTATTTTTTCCCTTTAGACTGATTTCAAATCTTAAGACTGAACCACGACAGGCAACTGTTCAGACGGGTACCTAGCGAGCTATGTTGGATATCCATCATCATCACTATGTTGTCTAAGGGAACCTCACAGCAGCCCTTTGTTATTTGTCCGTGTGTCAAGCCCGCCTCCTCAGGAGTGGGCAGAAGTATCCAGTTGAAATTTACGTCAAACACTAAGGTCACTGGTCCCTCAGCGGTGTAGATAATTTAAGCTTCAACGTCAGTGAAATCAAAAGATACCGCCATACCCGTCGCATATTTAGATACACACAACTTCACTGTTCAAAACCTTTGGATGAATTATCTACGTAAGTGATAGGCCTGATGGTGGTATGGTAATGGGTGTGCATGGAAACTCAAATGTAACACAGCCAAATCTTGTTTGCACCATGGATTTTTCAGTCTTCATTTTAACCTAGCCTTCACCTCTCAATAATGAGGTGCGTCACCAGAAACAGCATGTGGTTTGATTCCACGTTAAACTGTAGGTCCCCTTTCTCCGTTTGGGTAACGGGGGCTGGTTAGGGGCACACACATCGCTGAAGCAGCATCCAATAGAAACACTAGCATCAGGCCACTTAGCAACACAAATCATTATTGTTATTATTTGTATACATAATTAAGTTCATACAGAACCCTCAGAGCAGATGTGCTACTTGTACTTGTCCATTTTTTTAAAGAGATATATAAACTGATAGCCCTCAAATTTTGTGATTATAAGCTTCTTCAGTGGAGGGCACTGAAAGGCCACACAACAACGTTTGCTACATGTGATGCCCACACACCATCGCTTCCCCCTCCCGCCTACAATCACAAGCACAAGCGCACAGAGAAGACATAGGAAAGCATGGCAGAAAAAATGAAAGAAAAGTTTAAGATCCCATTGCCAACAGAGTACAAGATTTCTTAGAGGAAGGAAATCAGCTATGCTACTTTGAAAGTGCCATCTCAGCCCTCACCTTCAACAATTTAGCAAAATCACAAAAACACGGATAAATGGACAGGGATTTGAACTGCTGTTTGCCTAAATGTGAGCCCAGTATATTACATCTTTGACATCTGGAGATCCTGCTCAGTGAGCATGGAAGAGGAAAGATGAAAAGGCAGTGGGAGAGGTGGGCACAGCACACAAAAGAGAAGTAGCATGATATGCATGTGATCACAGGGAAACTGATGGATATGGATCAGCTCACTGCTTAAAGATCAATTAAAATGAGTTGGCTACCTTCTGATTTTGGCTTGTAGCAGTAAAAGTTTGCACTCTATTAAAGTTATGGTGTCTCTTCATTAGTGGAGCATATTTTTATGAACTGGAAAACATGTTTCAGAATATATATTGATGGGTTAAGCTTATCCATTGTGGATATTTTAGAACCCGTGACTTAATTGAATGTAAATATACAAAACTGCTACCAGTCACTTTCTTGACTAATTATTTATTATTTCATGAACTGGTATTCGAACATTTTCAGTTTCATCTTCAGCTGGTTTCTGAAGTTACATCATTATTTCTAGCATAATGTTGGGTGCTGGCTTGTGAAAGTACGAATGGCTTTCTTCATTAGTGTCCATCTGTCTGCTTCCATTCTGATGGCCAGTTGCTATATCACTTCACGCACTTTTACACAATCTATGTTCATTTGCACTGTGACAGCAAAATTTTGCCAGCATCCAGCATGTGCTATACAATTGTTGTATAGCAACTGTTGTGTAGTTATTAAAATATAAAACATGCAGCTTCATTTTTTATGCTGCTATTGATAAAGGCTAATCAGTCAAAATCAGAATAGCCACTAAGTAGGCATTGACTGTAATAAACTTTATGGTTAATAGTTAGAATCATGAAATAGATAAGAGGAGAATCCTCATTTCTGTCAAGAGGCCCCTCTGAAAGGCATTGATTGCAAGTGTAACCTCACAATGATGAAATGGATTAAAAAGACATAGCACTTATTCATAAACCAGACTTCCCTAGTCCAAAGCAGGATAATGTGATAGCAGTCTAAGAAGGACATAGCTATCACCACCCCCAGGAAGTGATTTTGAGGCAGTGTAGGGCAAGTTATTTCTTGGCCTTCTGTTTAAGATGATAAATGTGAGGCATCCATGTTAGCTTAGCATTGAAAAGTAGTCATAGAATTTGGTATGATTTTATGATCTTGAGTAACATTATATAAATAAAGGTCTCACTGCAGCATTACAAACATCAATAAAATTATTCTGGGTGTGTGATCACATGATCATGTGCTGAACGTTACCTGGAATAGTAGAATAGAGAGAGAGAGAGAGAGAGAGAGAGAGAGAGAGAGAGAGAGAGAGAGTTTTGTGCTTGCAGTAATGCGTGTGTTTCTACTTTAGAAGAAGGCCTTTTGGCTGAAATGTCAAATGTACAGCAGTCTTTTTGTTGAGCCTGTCTGTGACTCTACTTCTTCTCATGACAGTGTATTATTTACTACATATTCGAAGTCTTGACTGCAATCCAATGCAATCAGCAACAGTCGTCTTCTGACCATACTGCTACTGTAATTGATACATAAGATGGCAGACATTGTTGCCAATCACTTGGTATTAAAATCTGTAACTGCGCCTTTTTAATTGTATCTGGTATGAGGTTGACTACCACCCCCATCCCCTCCCTACTCACCTCATTGCAATCCCGCCCACTTTTTACAATTTGGAAACGAAGCGGAGAAATTTAGTTACTGACATTTTGAAACTGGGTAATAACCATTAAGAGATGAGCAATTCGTAAATGCTGTCTGCAAGTCGTCTAATAAATGGTGAAGCAATTATTGATTTGGACTGTACAGACTAAATGACTTCTATGGATATTTTACCATTGATTTTAAGAGGTCTTGTGTACAAACGATTAGCTCACGTGCTTTAAATCTGTTATCAGAACAACCTTCACGCAATGCCAACACTTCATTGCAGTCCCCCCCAACCCACCTGAAAACAGGCTGTAACACTATGTTCTTACAGCTGTGTGTGTGTGTGGGGGGGGGGGGGGGGCGGCGCTTTAGTGGTGCTCCGCTGATTTTTATACCGAAGCTTTTATTGCAATGGTCATTCTGTGTTCAAGTAGACACTTCTCACAGTCTTCCTTGCATGCCAGGAAACTGAGTCTCACAAGACATTGTTCTTTGTGTAATCCTTTTCCTAATAGGAATTAAGACCTACATGCCCTGAGGTCTTATGTATTACAGGTCTTTAAATGTATTGCAGAATGCCAGAAAAAAATCCCAATTTTGGTGCCTCACCTATGTCAACCAACTACTACCTCCTATACATACATAATGCTATATCAGAGCATAAGTCACTGGTATCTTTGATATGGGTGGAGGTATTGAGGTGGACATACTTGAGATTGAAGTCGACATCAGAAAGCTGGCTTGTTTGGTTGAGGTGAGGAGCAGGTGAAGCAAATGGGTAAGAAGTTGAGATTCTGGAGGAATGTTGATAGGACATCCTCATTCCCTGTCCACATCATGAAGATGTCATCAGCGAATCTGAATCAGGTGATGGGTTTGGGATTCTGGGTCATTTGGAAGGATTCCACTAGATGGTTCATGAATAGGCTGGCATAGGATGGCGCAATGCGGGTGCCCATTGTTGTACCATGGGTCTCTGATATCTACATCTACATCTAAATCTACATTTATACTCCGCAAGCCACCCAACGGTGTGTGGCGGAGGGCACTTTACGTGCCACTGTCATTACCTCCCTTTCCTGTTCCAGTCGCGTATGGTTCGCGGGAAGAACGACTGTCTGAAAGCCTCCGTGCGCGCTCTAATCTCCCTAATTTTACATTCGTGATCTCCTCGGGAGGTATAAGTAGGGGGAAGCAATATATTCGATACCTCATCCAGAAACGCACCCTCTAGAAACCTGGCGAGCAAGCTACACCGTGATGCAGAGCGCCTCTCTTGCAGAGTCTGCCACTTGAGTTTATTAAACATCTCCGTAACGCTATCACGGTTACCAAATAACCCTGTGACGAAACGCGCCGCTCTTCTTTGGATCTTCTCTATCTCCTCCGTCAACCCGATCTGGTACGGATCCCACACTGATGAGCAATACTCAAGTATAGGTCGAATGAGTGTTTTGTAAGCCACCTCCTTTGTTGATGGACTACATTTTCTAAGGACTCTCCCAATGAATCTCAACCTGGTACCCGCCTTACGTCAGGCGCGTAAGGGGGCCCCTTAGGGAAATGGCAGCAAGAGAGGGGAAGAAAACCAATGTGCACTCCGTGTGCATACCGGGGGGAGTCATTCCAGATGTGGAAAGGGTCCTTCCGGATGCCATGAAGGGTACAGGGTGCACCCTTCTGCAGGTGGTTGCTCATGTCGGCACCAATGACATGTGTCGCTATGGATCGGAGGAAATCCTCTCTGGCTTCCGGCGGCTATCTGATTTGGTGAAGACTGCCAGTCTCGCTAGCGGGATGAAAGCAGAGCTCACCATCTGCAGCATCATCGACAGGACTGACTGCGGACCTTTGGTACAGAGCCGAGTGGAGGGTCTGAATCAGAGGCTGAGACGGTTCTGCGACCGTGTGGGCTGCAGATTCCTCGACTTGCGCCATAGGGTGGTGGGGTTTCGGGTTCCGCTGGATAGGTCAGGAGTCCACTACACGCAACAAGCGGCTACACGGGTAGCAGGGGTTGTGTGGCGTGGGCTGGGCGGTTTTTTAGGTTAGATGGCCTTGGGCAAGTACAGAAAGGGCAACAGCCTCAACGGGTGTGGGGCAAAGTCAGGACATGCGGGGACCAAGCAGCAATCGGTATTGTAATTGTCAACTGTCGAAGCTGCGTTGGTAAAGTACCAGAACTTCAAGCGCTGATAGAAAGCACCGAAGCTGAAATCGTTATAGGTACAGAAAGCTGGCTTAAGCCAGAGATAAATTCTGCCGAAATTTTTACAAAGGTACAGACAGTGTTTAGAAAGGATAGATTGCATGCAACCGGTGGTGGAGTGTTCGTCGCTGTTATTAGTAGTTTATCCTGTAGTGAAGTAGAAGTGGATAGTTCCTGTGAATTATTATGGGTGGAGGTTACACTCAACAACCGAACTAGGTTAATAATTGGCTCCTTTTACCGACCTCCCGACTCAGCAGCATTAGTGGCAGAACAACTGAGAGAAAATTTGTAACACATTTCACATAAATTTTCTCAGCATGTTATAGTCTTAGGTGGAGATTTCAATTTACCAGGTATAGACTGGGACACTCAGATGTTTAGGACGGGTGGTAGGGACAGAGCATCGAGTGACATTATACTGAGTGCACTATCCGAAAATTACCTCGAGCAATTAAACAGAGAACCGACTCGTGGAGATAACATCTTGGACCTACTGATAACAAACAGACCCGAACTTTTCGACTCTGTATGTACAGAACAGGGAATCAGTGATCATAAGGCCGTTGCAGCATCCCTGAATATGGAAGTTAGTAGGAATATAAAAAAAGGGAGGAAGGTTTATCTGTTTAGCAAGAGTAATAGAAGGCAGATTTCAGACTACCTAACAGATCAAAATGAAAATTTCTGTTCCGACACTGACAATGTTGAGTGTTTATGGAAAAAGTTCAAGGCAATCGTAAAATGCGTTTTAGACAGGTACGTGCCGAGTAAAACTGTGAGGGACGGGAAAAACCCACCATGATACAACAACAAAGTTAGGAAACTACTGCGAAAGCAAAGAGAGCTCCACTCCAAGTTTAAACGCAGCCAAAACCTCTCAGACAAACAGAAGCTAAACGATGTCAAAGTTAGCGTAAGGAGGGCTATGCGTGAAGCGTTCAGTGAATTCGAAAGTAAAATTCTAAGTACCGACTTGACAGAAAATCCTAGGAAGTTCTGGTCTTACGTTAAATCAGTAAGTGGCTCGAAACAGCATATCCAGACACTACGGGATGATGATGGCATTGAAACAGAGGATGACACGTGTAAAGCTGAAATACTAAACACCTTTTTCCAAAGCTGTTTCACAGAGGAAGACCGCACTGTAGTTCCTTCTCTAAATCCTCGCACAAACGAAAAAATGGCTGACATCGAAATAAGTGTCCAAGGAATAGAAAAGCAACTGGAATCACTCAATAGAGGAAAGTCCACTGGACCTGACGGGATACCAATTCGATTCTACACAGAGTACGCGAAAGAACTTGCCCCCCTTCTAACAGCCGTGTACCGCAAGTCTCTAGAGGAACGGAGGGTTCCAAATGATTGGAAAAGAGCACAGATAGTCCCAGTCTTCAAGAAGGGTCGTCGAGCAGATGCGCAAAACTATAGACCTATATCTCTGACGTCGATCTGTTGTAGAATTTTAGAACATGTTTTTTGCTCGAGTATCATGTCGTTTTTGGAAACCCAGAATCTACTATGTAGGAATCAACATGGATTCTGGAAACAGCGATCGTGTGAGACCCAACTCGCTTTATTTGTTCATGAGACCCAGAAAATATTAGCTACAGGCTCCCAGGTAGATGCTATTATTCTTGACTTCCGGAAGGCGTTCGATACAGTTCCGCACTGTCGCCTGATAAACAAAGCAAGAGCCTACGGAATATCAGACCAGCTGTGTGGCTGGATTGAAGAGTTTTTAGCAAACAGAACACAGCATGTTGTTATCAATGGAGAGACGTCTACAGACAAAGTAACCTCTGGCGTGCCACAGGGGAGTGTTATGGGACCATTGCTTTTCACAATATATATAAATGACCAAGTAGATAGTGTCGGAAGTTCCATGCGGCTTTTCGCGGATGATGCTGTAGTATACAGAGAAATTGCAGCATTAGAAAATTGTAGCGAAATGCAGGAAGATCTGCAGCGGATAGGCACTTGGCGCGGGGAGTGGCAACTGACCCTTAACATAGACAAATGTAATGTATTGCGAATACATAGAAAGAAGGATCCTTTATTGTATGATTATATGATAGCGGAACAAACACTGATAGCAGTTACTTCTGTAAAATATCTGGGAGTATGCGTGCGGAACGATTTGAAGTGGAATGATCATATAAAATTAATTGTTGGTAAGGCGGGTACCAGGTTGAGATTCATTGGGAGAGTGCTTAGAAAATGTAGTCCATCAACAACGGAGGTGGCTTACAAAACACTCGTTCAACCTATACTTGAGTATTGCTCATCAGTGTGGGATCCGTACCAGATCGGTTTGACGGAGGAGATAGAGAAGATCCAAAGAAGAGCGGCGCGTTTCGTCACAGGGTTATTTGGTAACCGTGATAGCGTTACGGAGATGTTTAATAAACTCAAGTGGCAGACTCTGCAAGAGAGGCGCTCTGCATCACGGTGTAGCTTGCTCGCCAGGTTTCTAGAGGGTGCGTTTCTGGATGAGGTATCGAATATATTGCTTCCCCCTACTTATACCTCCCGAGGAGATCACGAATGTAAAATTAGAGAGATTAGAGCGCGCACGGAGGCTTTCAGACAGTCGTTCTTCCCGCGAACCATACGCGACTGGAACAGGAAAGGGAGGTAATGACAGTGGCACGTAAAGTGCCCTCCGCCACACACCGTTGGGTGGCTTGCGGAGTATAAATGTAGATGTAGATGTAGAATTAATTTTATATGATCATTCCACTTCAAATCGTTCCGCACGCATACTCCCAGATATTTTACAGAAGTAACTGCTACCAGTGTTTGTTCCGCTATCATATAATCATACAATAAAGGATCCTTCTTTCTATGTATTCGCAATACATTACATTTGTCTATGTTAAGGGTCAGTTGCCACTCCCTGCGCCAAGTGCCTATCTGCTGCAGATCTTCCTGCATTTCGCTACAATTTTCTAATGCTGCAACTTCTCTGTATACTACAGCATCATCCGCGAAAAGCCGCATGGAACTTCCGACACTATCTACTAGGTCATTTATATATACTGTGTCTCTAACCCTCCACCCAATAGTTTCCCCTTCCTCCGCCCTGTCACCCATTCCCAACTCACCTTCAGAATGTACCACTCCCCACTGACTCCCAACAATCGTGCATCGCATGCATGCTTGACCATACATATACTTGCCACCCCTCCCTTCCCACATTCCCAGGGTTGGTAGGGTGCAAAGGTGCATGAGAGAGAGAGAGAGAGAGAGAGAGAGAGAGAGAGAGAGAGAGAGAGAGAGAGAGAGAGAGAACATGACTGCATGCATGGGCAATTACTCTAGCTCAAGTAAGGATCAGTTTTCTTTCTTTTGTGTATGCCTATCAAAAACTCAACACTCTTCTTTTCTGGTGAGTGGTGTGCTTTAATCTGAAAATATTTACAAAACATATTGATATTAATACCACATTGTCAACTACTAAACAAATTATGATTATCAATATTTTCAAAGATAGCAATTGGTTCAATGAATATTTCAATAATATACTCTAGTAAATTACAATGGTTGGTTAATTGTTGGTTCCATGTTCGGGGACTAAAGAACGAGGTCACTAGCCCCTTGACCCAGACATAGTTCATCTGGAGTTAGTAATTACAGCCAGATATTTGATCCAATTATGAAAGTATGCAGGAGTGGTAAAATCAAGGGCTTGAAAAATATTGATGCCAGACCTGAGAAATAATTTAAAGAGAAGTAAAAGTTGATGGGTGTAACCAGTATATAGGCCACAGTAGACTTGGGATCTCCCAGGGCTCAATGTGTGGCAGGACACATCCCACCCACATCTTAAACTCCCCCTCTCCTGCCATCTCGTTTAAGGGTGAATACAGTTACGGAGTAAAGAATGCCTTCTAGCTGGGAGATACATATTAGTAAAAATGAGAACGCTAGAACTGTAATGAATAATAATAAAATAAGGTGAGAGAAATAATCAGATAGTTGGGTGGTTGCCGCAAAGCAAGTGTCCTCTTACAGCCATCCCATCTTCAGTATCTACATATAAAAGGAAATGTCCTGACTGACTGACTGACTGACTGACTGACTGACTGACCACCACCCAACCCAAACTGCTAAGGATAGAAAATTGAAATTTGGAGAATGTGTGGATCCTAAATCACAGGTGTCGTCAGAGGGATTTTTCGAAATTCCAACTATAAGAGGGTAAAACATAGGATGAAGGAGCTTTTTTTATGTCACTATTAAGACAATTTTGAAGCTAGATCTATGAATCTGGTATTTGGTTTCTCAGTAAGAAATAAGTGTTTCAGCGTTTTTGGAAATTTAACCCTATGGGGATGAAACCATTTTTCAAAAAATATCATTATTAAAGGATTACTAAATTATTTTTAAAGCTACATCTATGAACACTGATATTGGACTTCTCAGTTACAAATAAAAAAGTATGCGTTCATTGTCTTTGGAAACTGAATCCTTAAGGGGGTGAAATAGGGGATTAGATTTTATATGAAAATATTTGATTATGAAAGCAATTTTAAAGCTAATCTACTAAAATTTAAATTTGGCCTGTCAGTTAGAAGTAAAATAAGGACGTTCTTCACTGTTTTTTGAAATTCAACTCCTAAAGGACAGAAACTCAAAGTTAGGACAGAGTGTGGATCTTACTCTATAGGCATCATTTAAGAAGGGATTGTCCGAAATTCCACTCCTCAGAGGGTGAAGTAGGGCGTGAAAGGCTTTTTGAAAATATGTAGCTATTAAGAGAATTTTGACGCTAAAACTACAAAAAACTGGTGTTTGGTTTCTCAGTCAGGAAATAATTATGTTCCTTTGGAAATTCAACCACTGAGGGGACAAAATAGTGGATGAAAGTTTTTTTGAAAATAAACAATTACTAAAGAACTCCTAAAGGATTTTTAATGGTAATTGGTATTTGACTTCTCACTCAGGAATAGAAAACAACCCTAAAGGAGTGCAACAGGGGATGAAAATTATTAAGAAAATATTTCATTACTTTAAAAAAAAAATTAAAGTTACATTTATTAAAATTGGTATTTCACTTTGAGAATTATGAATTATTTAGGAATAAAGGAGATCACTCACCAAAAGGCAGATGTGCTGCATTGTCGATAGATACACAAACAAAAGGTACAGAGCATGGCTAAGCACACTGTAGAGAGACAGGCATGTTCTGTCATCTGTGTGTGTGTTTGGGGATTGGCAAGGAGGGGGGGGGGGGGGGGGGGCAATGCATGTACCTATTAACGATGCAACACCCTCTAATAACTTGGAGTTTCTGTCCTTTAGGGGTTGAATAACAGTGAAGCACATACTTATTTTATTTCTAACTGACAAGACAAATTTAAATTTTTGTAGATTAGCTTTAAAAAATGCTTTCATAATCACAAAACTTTCTGTACATTATTATTTCACTTCTCGCTTGGATATAAAGCAATATTTGTTAGGGGATAAAAGTTGCTGTGGAGGTATCTCCACAAGGAAGCAAAAGCTGTGATTAAGAAAAACTTAGGACTCCAGTTGGTCAGAAGTATGTTTGGAAAAGACCATGCTTATGTGGCCTTAATTAGCATGAAAAGCTTAGAAGGTGTTGCAATTTGTGAACATGAAAATTCGATTAAATAAAAAACAAAACAAAAATCTCTGCTGACAATACAGTCTACGCGAGTGAAACAGTGGGTGCTAAGCTAGTCTGTTATAATCAAAGTGTTAAGAATGGGACAATAACCCACTATACATGGAAGGAAGGAAGGAATGAGGAGTATCAGGCAGCAGTAGTCTTATTGACAATGTGAAGTTTATAATAAATGGCAGTAGCCCACCAGTTTTTCTTCCATATTGAGTGAGGAGATGTCTCATTTGTACCCATAAAGCCACACCTGAGACTGTCAAAGTGAATAATGGACGAGTAATCTCATCTCTAGCCAAATGGTCAGCCAGTTCATTCTTCAGGATCCTCACATAGTTGGGAGCCAGAAGAAAGCCAACAGAGCAGGAAGTGTAACTACGATCAGAAGGAAGTCGTGAATACTACATATCACAGGGTAACAAGAGTAATACTGATCAATACCTGTACACTACTCATTGAGTCACCACAAATTAAAACACAGTTGAAGAAAGTCTGTTTAATAAAAGGTAGGGCTCTGTTAATGACTATCACATCCATCATAAAATCACTTCACATACCTGGCACCATATGTTGTTTCAAACTGGCGTGATATGTAAAAGCGTATCCAATCTTATCCACGGTTTCAGAAAAGAGCTATCAGTGTAAATGACAGTAGCAGACTGATACTCCTAAAGAACATAGTATCAGATGCTGAAAGGTCATTAAGGTGAATGAAACTTTACATCCTTTAAATGGATTGGACCTAATTCATGGTCTGGGTACTAAACAAGAGACAGGAAGAAGAGGGCAAGGGATGCAAGTGCAAGAAAACATGGAGTGCTTCTCTAGAAGGTTAGGTGGTGGTACCAGCTGAGGGTCTTCAGCATTCACATTCAAACTGATAAGCCCACTTTGAACGTAGGTGTCAGGTTTGCAGAAAACTGTTGGATGGTGATTGCATACGCGAGCAAGAGGTGGTACTGTCTGAACTGAAGAGAGAAGATCCCTGCTTTGGCAAGGAGATGTCACTAGTTCAGAAAGCACCAGAGCCCAGTCTCACTCTATAATGATGGACTGGGTCCAACAATTTCAACACTATGAGTGCCACTGGGTCATAAACCTAGCAACCAGAGCCCAATGAGAACGAGTCCGGGGCAGAGTAAATGTGGATGGGATTAGTGTGTTCTGCACCTGAAGAGATGTGAACAAGCAAGCACATAGCATTTAGCTTTCGCATGCAGCTAGTCTTTAATTGACAAATAGGGGCAGCCATGTCAGCTTTTTATGTGAGGAGTCCCAAAATTCAGTACTGTGCAACAACGCCACATTCTGAGTACCCAAGTACAGTTCTGGGCCATGGACTCCGGTATGATGACAGAAACGTAGGGCTCAAATTTTCGTGAGAGAGAATTAGAAGTCATGGGAAAAAGTCCAAGCCAAGGCCCTTAGATGGCATCTTGGGGCTAGTGTAGAGCCAAGGCTACAGTTTGGGAGCTAAATCAAATGCAAAAGTCATCGACATACAGCGCAAGGGTGACCAATGGCTGACAGAGGCAACTAGTCCATTTATGGCAATGAGGAACACTCAACACAGAGCCCTGAGGGATGCCACTCTCTTTAACACAGCATCATAAGCACATTAGTGGTTAATTACATTATGTGACTGCCCTAAGATCATTGACTATATTTTTATAATTTTTATGTTTTTACTTGTACTTAATAAACTGTATTTATGCTTTGTTCTTGAAGTCTTTTTAGTGATAATTGGCATTATGGGGGAGGCACTCCTGATAAACATTATGGCAATTGCTTATATCCTTCAAAGTTCTTGCAAATGATTATGTGAATGTATACTTTTTGTTGTTCATTAGTACATGATTTCTGAAGGATTATGATCCTGATCATGTCAATATGAGGTGTTCACGACAAACATTATATAAGTTACTTATAATCCCAGTTCTTTTATACTCATTGTTATATGTTAGATATTTTGTTTCATGTTATGTTATGAGGTGTATCACAGTTAATATGCTTATAATGCTGTTTCTAATTTGGTTAACTTTCTAGATGGTCATATCTCATCATTGATCCTCATACGATTAATGAATGTGATATTGCCTCAGACAAAGGTATGTTGACTTTTTGATTAGGTGACAAACATGGTGATTGCTGTTACTTAAAGTTGCTAAAAGTTTTTGTTTTATCCATGAGTAGGTCTTCTACTTTCTGGCTTTCTATGTCAGCATGAATTGGTTATTTACACTATGTGACTGCCCTAAGTTCGTTGACTATATTACAGTAATAGTTTTATGTTTTCACTAAACAGACGGCATTTGTTCTCCATTTTAGTAGGTTTTTGATCGCAAATGAAACTGGTGATAAGCCACTCTTAACATAAACATTATGACAATTGTTTGTATCCTTCAAAGTCCTTACTTATGATTATGTGAATGTATACTCTGTTAATTTGATATGCTATTAGCGTATCACATCTGAAGGGTAATGATCCTGACTATGCTATGGGATAGCCCTCTTACAGGTCATACCCGTTATCATTTCACATGATTGTGACTGACCATTTCTGATTAACTTTGCTGAATATGTTTTAGATATTGGGTTTAATAGTTGCTATGTTACTGGATGTTACTTTTTCCTAAACAATCTGTAAATTGAACTAATACCTTTTAGCTACATACATTAGCATGAAATAGATATTTGCAGTATGGTATTTATCCCATTCTAATGACTGTTATATTTTACTATAAAGATGTTACTCTGTAGTCTCCATTATGACGAAGATGTTACCTTAGAGTAATTAAATATGTGAATGAAAAAAATCCTTATGTAATGAAATTTGAAATGTTTATTACTTTGTCTTTTTGAAAATGTTTACTTGGAATAAAATTTTGTTAAGATATGTATGTTTAGTGTTCTCTTCATCCTGGATACAAATGTAATACCTTTGTAGTCTTTGGTCTTTGAACTGTTTACTACAACTTCTGGCCCTGTAATGTCAGTGTATGTCTTGTGTTGGTTCACTTCAGTCAGTTGCTCTTCACACAGATGTCATAGGCCTACTTGTAATGTCTGAAATGGGTAATACTTTTAGGTCTGATATGTAGTGTTGGCTGCCAATTAATTTTTCGACAAAAGTATTTTTTCTGCCAGTATCTCGTCTCCTACCTTCCAAACTTCACAGAAGCTCTTCTGCGAACCTTGCAGAGCTAGAATTCCTGGTAGAAAGGATATTGCAGAGATATGGCTTAGCCACAGCCTGGGGGATATTTCCAGAATGAAATTTTCACTCTGCAGTGGAGTGTGCACTGCAGGCCATGAAGGGCAAAGGTCCTGGGTTTGAGTCTCTGTCAGGTACACAGTTTTAATCTGCCAGGAAGTTTCATATCAGTGCATACTCCGCTGCAGAGTGAAAATTTCATTCTAGTAATTTTTCTGATACATTCAAAATAATCTTGTGACTTTATAGGTCATTTCCTTCCTGCATTTTGACATTACAATCTTTTTTTCTTTTTTTTTCATATAGGACTGTGAACTTTGTTTATGACAAGCTGGTCACAATTAAATAAAAATAAAGTCAGCATTTGTGTGTCACACATGATCACACGATCTCTTCATATTCAGTTCCAGGAACATGCCAACAATTTTCCAGTTTGAATTAAAATCCCATACGAATACAGAAAGAAGAAGGAAACTTAAGGGAAGATGGATCGAGTAACCCCAATGGTCCCAAGTCCCTCAATGTAACTCTCAGAATTTTACAGATTAATAGCAAACACTCATGACTGATGGTATTAGCTGACAATGAATTGGGATGTAAATTCACTCCACTGACCTCTTCCCTGCACTCCTGACAATACATGCAGCAGTTACCTAATGGAACTGAAAAAAAAGCAGTGTCCATCATCTCACCGAGCTTATCTAATAACACTGTACCCAGCAAAACTGTTCTGAAGGAAACCCAGATCCCAGAAGACCACTGTCTTGATCTCAGGTGTTACAAAGTCTATCAAAAAACCATGCTGACTCTGGGAGGGCAGTTGTTGGGATTGTACGTTTGTCAAAGAGAACAGTTTTGGTGAACAGATACCACATTTATGTATCTCCAGAGGGGGACTAGTTGGTTGGTTTCAAGGGCAGCAGTGGTGGTGGTGGTGGTGGGAGGGGGGGGGGGGGTGTAAATGGCTTGGTCATCAGTCCCTTATTGCTATAAAACTATTCCACGAGGGGTAGAATAAAATACCACACAAACCCTGCAGAAAGGAAAATCACAAGAACTATAGAGAGCAACAAACATTACTATGGACAAAATAAGACAAGAAAACCACAGACACACAAGAAACAGGTAGAAGCAATTAAAGCAAGAGAGCAGATGACCATGGCTGGCTGATCGCGAGAATAAGAAACAATAAGCCAGCCATCTGCAACACATTAAAACCTCCAGCCAAAAAGCACTAGGGTAGCAAACACAGATTGACAAAGGACATGCACTAAAACTTAGAATAATTTTAAAAAAAACTTCACAAATAAAAAGTAAAACTAAATCAGCCTGTGAGGCACTGTCAGTTAAAACTAATGTAGCATGTCCAGCAACTGATAATTCTGTCGCAGGGCAGCTGAAGTATGACAGTGCAACAGAATGTGGGCCGCCGTCAACCGGCCACCACACCAACACTGAGGCAGGTCTTCAAGGCGAAGGAGATAGTCTTGGGTCAGCCAAGCATGGCCAATGCAGAGCCAGCAGAGGACTACAGAGTCCCTGCAAGAGGCCCGCATGGAGGACTGCCTCTCCTTTATGGCATGGAGTTTATTGGGCATTCGTAGGTTATGCCATTCCGTATCCCAAATGTGTAAAACCTTTTGGCGTAACACCAAGCGCAGACTAGTTTCAGAGATGCCGATATCCGCAAGTGGTTTCTGGGTAGCTTGTTTGACCAGTCTGTCAGCAAGCTCATTACCTGGGATTCCGACATGTCTCGGGTCCACACAAACACCACTGAATGACAGAACCATTCCACGGCACAGAGAGACCCCTGGATGGTCGCTACCAAAGGATGGTGAGGGCAGCACTGATCAATGGCTTGTAAGCTGCTCAAGGAGTCACTACAGACAAGGACGCACCGGAGCAGGACTGAATGTGCTCCAGAGCATGGGAGTGAACACACTGCAGCCATACGGCAAGAAGCACTGTTCAATGTGTCCTGTGTGAGCATAAGTGACTAATCCAAGTGACCATCAACGATCGAACCATCTGTGTAGACTACTTCGGAGCCCTGGGACGTGTCAAGAATTGAGAGAAAGTGACAGCGTAGAGCCTCAGGAGGAACAGAGTCCTTAGGGTCATGTGAAAAGTCCAGCCAAAGCTGCACCATGGAGATGTATGCGAATGGACCTGGAGGACAGGTGGTAAAAAGGAAAGACTCCAGTTGAGGCGGAAGTGATCGGACACGAACAGCGATCATAATCCCTGATCTGAGCTGCCAATGCAGGAGATGAACCACCGTGGTTGGGTAGAGGAGACAGTAATTTGGATGTTCAGGAGGGCTATGAATGTGTGCAACATAACTGGTGAGCAGTTGTTGTGCCTAACCTGCGATGGAGGGACTCCAGCCTCCACCAGTAGGCTGATCACCGGACTCGTCCTAAAAGCTCCTGTCACTAGTCGAACCCCACAGTGGTGAATTGGTCTAGTACTGCAATGCTGAGGGTTCTGCTGAACCATAAACCAGACTCCTATAGTCAAGGTGGGACTGAACAACAGCTCTGTAGAGCCACATCAGTGTAGAGTGGTCTGCGCCCTAATTGGTGTTGCTCAGGCAGCAGAAGGCATTAAGATGCTGCTAGCACTTCCACTTAAGATGGTGAAGATGAGGAAGCCAAGTCAATCAGGCATCAAAAACTAGTCCTAGGAATCAATATGTCTCCACTACAGTGAGTGGATCATCATCAAGGTAAAGGTCTGGTTCCAGACGAATGGTATGATGCTGACAGAAGTGTATGACGCACGACTTCGTGGCAGAAAACTAGAAGCCATTGGTTAGAGCCCATGACTGTGCCTTGTGGATGGCACTCTGTACGCATCGCTCAGCAACACCAGTGCTGGAGGAGCAGCAGGAAATGATAAAGTCATCAGCATATAGATAGGGTGAGACAAGATATGGTGTCGCCAGGTTGTGTCATAGGCTTTCCTTAAATCAAAAAAAGAGGGCTACCAAATGTTGGCGTCTGGAAAAGGGTGTTTGGACAGCAGACTCAAGGGACACTAAGTAATCTGTGGTAGAGTGACCTTGGCAGAAACCACCCTAGCATGGAACCTTGGGGCTCCAAGAGCCAACAACTGCTGACTCACCATACATTCTAGCAGCTTACAAAGACTATTGGCGAGGTTGATAGCTATCCACATCAAGTGGGTTTTTACCAGGTTTGAGACTGGAACGATATGGCTCTCCTGCCACTGAATACACCATCGCTCCAGATGTGGTCAAAGATGACAAGGAGATGTCAATGGTAGTCCGATGAGAGATGTTTAATCATCTGAACATGGATGTAATCTGACCCAGGAACTGTGTCAGGATAATGTGCAAGGGCGAGGAGCAGCTCCCACTCAGTAAATAAAGCACTATATGGACTCTTTCTATTAACAAGTCAAAGAAGTGTTTGCCCTTACAAAACATCACAAAATTAATACAACAATGGGAGATTTCAATGCCAATCTGTAACCAGATAGACTATATTTTCATTAATAAGCATTTTGGAACTTCAGTTACAAGAGCATCCACTTATCCTGGAGCAGATGTTCCATCTGACCATACACTATTAGTAGCTTCTCTACAAACAAAACTTGGAAAACACAAAAAACTAACACAACAAAGGAAGATAGCTTATGAAAAACTCAAACAGCCTGAACTAAGAAGGGAAGTTCGCAAGAACGTCAACAATAAAATAGTGACAATGAAACCTCTGACTAACCAAGGAAGCAGTACCAGAGTATGGGAAGAGATGAAAAACATTATGCTAACCACTGCTCGAGACAAAATAGGATATAAAACAAGAGATCGAAAACAGAAATGGATGACTGATTAAATACTTTCATTGGTGGATGAACAGCGATGTATAAAGCCCAGTTGGATCAAACTAAGTACAATAATATCCAGAAACTCATAAGATCAAAGATTAGAGCAGCAAAAAATGAATGGCTACAACATGAATGTGAAGAAATTGAAAACTTGCAAGCTTCACATGACAATTTTAACTTACATAAAAAGTTAAAAGAAACTGCTGGGATATATAGACGAAAAAAACAAAAACAAAAAATAGTTCTAGATACCATTGAGAAGAAAGAGATATGTGAAGACTACATTAAGAACCTATTTTCAAATGATAGGCCAAATGTTGAGACTTCAACAATTTAACAGGACCTCCAATCATGAAAGAAGAAATCGAGAAAGGCATCAAAAACTCAAAAATTAATAAAGCCACAAGGCCTGATGAAATTCCAATCAAACTTAATAAACTGCTTGATGAAGAAGGTATCAAAGTCTTACACAAACTGTTTAACAAAATTTACAACACCAGTCATTACCCAGCCAAATGGCTATTATCAACTTTCATTCCCTTACCAAAGAAGAGGAATGCGTGAAGATCACAGACTCATTAGTCTTAAGAGCTATTCTCTGAAAATATTTCTGAGAGTCCTCCATCAAAGGCTATACGAAAAATGTGAGAAATTCATTAGTGAGCACAGTTTGGATTTAGGAAAGGTGTAGGTGCAAGAGAAGCAATAGTCGCACTACAAATTCTAGTACAAAACTGCTATAATCATGGTAAAACTGTAGGCATCTGTTTTATTGGCCAAAAAAAAGCAATCGATAGAGTATATCATAAACTTGTGTAAATTTTCAAAAGAATTGATATAGATGAGAAAGATATCCACTGTATACAGGATTTATATTGGAATCAGTCAGTGGAGGTTAAATTTGATAATGATGTCACAGATTTGGTCAATATATGTAGAGCAGTCTGACAGGGATGCATTAGGCCTATTTAACTTATGCTCTGAGAGTATTTTTTAGGAGGCACTTGATCATGCAGAAAAAGGCATAAAGGTTAACGGAGTGTATATCAACATCATTTGCTACGCTGATGACACCGTATAGATAGCTGATAATTTGGATGACCTTCAACAACTCGTCAACATAGTAGATTACAGCTGTACTCTAGATCTGAATATTAACATCAAAAAGACTAATTTTATGATTTGTGACAAGAGAGTCTGACTACAAACCTACGATTTCAAGGGTCTGTAATACAGAGAGTCAACAAGTTTCAATACCTTGGAACCTGGCTTTGTGAAGATTGGGAAACAGACTTGGAAATAAGATGTCACATAGAGAATGGCCGAAACGCCTTCATAAAATTTAAGAATATTCTTACAATCACAGACCTAGACCTAAACCATAGAGACCTATTTGTAAAATGCTACATCTGGTCCGTGCTTCTATATGGCTCTGAAGGATAGGCACTAAATATGACAACAATGAAGAAGTTAGAGGCCTTTGAAATGTGGATTTATCATAGAATGCTTAAAATACCGTGGACTGCAAGAATAATGAACATCGAAGTGCTGGAACGAATGTACAAGCAGTGAGAAATGTTGGCAGTGCTTAAAAGAAGAAAAACTGCATACCTAGGACATGTAGTAAGGAACACCAAATATAGGCTTCTGCAGTTAATAATAGAAGGGAAGATTGAAGGAAGAAGAAGGCAAGGACGAAGAAGAACATCCAGGTCAGACAATATAAAACAGTGGACGGGACTATGAAGTGTAGATCAGCTGTTACATACTGCGGTTCACAGAAAAAAGATGCAACATACGGTCGCCAACATCCATTAATGGGTAAGTAGTAGTAGAAGAAGAAGAAGAAGAAGAAAAAGAAAGATACGGTTCACTGTGGCATGTAGTGAACGAGACGAGTTTCCCTTCCAGCCGCCATTTGAGGGTATGAAACACGGGGGTGGGGGGAGGCTAATTCTCTGACGCAAAGGCCCCGATCACAGCGTTCAGCAAAGAGCTCTGCAATTGCATTTGCTTCGGTAGTTATGTCGTCACTGATGGACATACCGGGTATACATGTTGGAGTCTGGTACACAAGTACACATCTGATCTTCATCAGCACTTGCGAAGGCGAGATATGTGATCCAATGGTAGAGACTTACCTCTCCCAACACTCCTGTTTCCATCTTTTTATGAGCTTGCAAACACGGGCACGGAGCCTTTTAAAAATTATTAGGTACTCCAGTGATGGGTGCCACTTATGTCACTGTAGAACCCGCCTACGCTCTTTAATGGCCTCAGCGATTCCCAGCAACCACCAAGGTACTGTCTTTCTCCAGGAGCACCCTGAGTAACAAGGGATCACATGTTCCACAGCAGAAACGATCATCGTGGTTACTCTCTCGACCACCACGTTGATGTTACCGTGTGGGGGAGATTCAACAGTGATAGCAGAGGTGAAAGCTTCCCAGTCTGCCTTGTTTAAAGCCCATCTCGCTAGGCGTCTGGGGAATGATGCTGGGGAAGTGTCAGGAAGATTGGGAAGTGGTCACACAAGTCATCATGGGCTCTCCAGCGGACAAATGGAAGAAGTTCTGGGCTGCAAAGTGATAAATCAATGGCCGAGTAAGTACCATGAGCCACACTGAAATGGGTGGAGGTTCCAATATTTAAGAGGCAGAAGTCGAGTTGAGACAGTAAATTCTTGACATCTCTCCCTCTGCCAGCAATCATGGTGTCTCCCCACAAGGGATTATGGGCGTTAAAATCTCCCCAAAGTAGGAAAGGTTCAGAGAGTTGACCAATCAGTGAAGCCAATATGTTCAGGGGTACTTCACCATCTGGAGGAAGTTACACATTGCTGACTTATTTCCTGCACTGTCCTTACCCTGACAGCCACAGCTTCAATAGTTTAAAGGGGTTCAGGTTCACTACATACCAAGTTCAGTACAAAGATGCATACTCCACCTGACACTATTACATTCATTACGGTTTTTGTAATATCCTCTACAGCTGCGAAGGGCAGGGGGTCTGCATTGCCAGAAAGCAAGTGTAAAGCATAACAGTTGTCATAGCTCAGCCAGGTGGTGGAAGAAACCACCGCATTTCCACTGGAGGACGATGATGTCTTGAGGCTGGGAAGGCACGAAGCGATCAAGCACGCAGTTTACGCCTCAGGGTCACCTGCTGCCACTGACTGCCTGAGTGCCTGTATATTCTATATTCATCATGCCTGAGGGTCCAGCAAGATCTAGGTCCTCTGGGCACGCCAGAATCTCCATCTCATCCTCAGATGCAGAGCTTGTAGGTAGCAGTGGTGTGGGTGCCACCACAATTCCTTTGTTCTTGGGAGTCTTTTCTTTTTAGATTTTTCTCGCTGCTCCTTGAGTTTCTCTCGTTGAGAGGGCTCCACTGATTCAGTCTCAGTGACTGAGGAGGATCTTTAAGTCCTACAACCAGCTGCTTGTGGGTTCTTCAGCCACTGGTAGGTGTTTTCTTTCCGTCTGGTAGGAACCTGGGAAGGGAGTGAGCCGAGAGACCCCTTCCTAGGAAGAGGGGAAGAAGACTGACGCTTCTCTGGTTGTTGAGAAGTGGGGTCTGATGCATTGCTCCCAAATCAGGTGTTGCCCACTATCGAGGGGGCAGGCATAGCTTTGCGGTCCTGAAGGCCACCTATAAATACGGAACTGATGGGGCTGTAACAAGTGTAGCTGCGGCATAAGGCAATGTCAAGGACACAGGATGGAGCCTTTAAAATTTCCTCTTAGCCTTGGTGTACGTCAGTTGGTCGAGGGTCTTGTCTTCCATCATTTTCCTTTCCTTCTGCAGAATCCTGCTGTCTGGCAAGCAAGGGGAATGGCGCTCTCTGCAGCTGACACAGATGGGAGTTGGAGCACATGGAGTATTGCTATATGATGGATGTCCAAAATCTCGACATGTGACGCTGGAAGTACAGTGGGAAGACATATGCCTGAACTTCCAGCACTTAAAGCACCACACTTGGGAAGGGGTATATGGCTTGACATCACATCAGTATACCTTCACTTTGACCACCTCGGGTAATGTGTCGTCCTCTAAGTTCAAGATGAAGGCACCAATGGCAACCTGGTTACACCTTGGACCCCTATGGATGCGCCAGACGAAATGAACACCTCATCACTAAGTTGGCGCGCAATTCGTATTGGACTGCGAAAGAAGGTCCCTGTGAAATATACCCTGGACCATATTTAAGCTCTTATGGGACATGATGGAAACACATGTCCCCCAGCTTGCCACAGGTGAGTAATGCCTGTTGTTCGGCAGGGGATGTCACTTTGATCAAGACTGACCCAGAGCAAATTTTGGACAATCCCTCCACCTCCTCAAACTTGTCCTCTAAATGCTCCACAAAAGACTGAGACTTCATCGAGAAGAAAGATTCCCCACCAGCTCTCGTACATACTACGTTCTGGGGCGAATAAGGTTTGTTTCTATCTTTAGCCTGGCATTCCTCCCCTGGTGTGGCCAGAAGGGGAATGATTTGGAGTCATACTGCCTTGCACTGAAGTGAGATCTTTAGCACTGCTGGTGTTTTACCACCAGCAAGGGATGACATAGTCCACTTCATTGCGGGTCATCTGCCCTGATGACACCCACTCCGACCAGGAGCCCTCTACACGGGTGCCACCCAGCCTCACAAAGGCCACCTGACAGGACGGCGATTGCCAGGAGTCCAAATGCCCCTGGTACATGTGAATCTGATCCTTGGCATACATGGGGAGTAGAAAGCGCGTCAGCAAAGCAATCCCTCTGTAGTCAGGGGGCTACAAACAATAGGGCAAATGGCGATCCCACCACAATGGACCGACTACCGTGCTGGATATCAAGTGCAAACAAGTCCATTATCATCATTGGCACAGAAAATGACACCACACAGTGGATAGAGGAAAACACACCCAGGAAGGTGTCCTTGTCCAACAACTGGAGAATGAGTGGAATTGCAGATCCATGACGATCAAGTGTACTAAAGGTCTCGGCACAGGATGGACACAATGCACCATGTAAGGTGCCCTCCCCCAATTGGCTACCGCTTCCAAAAAATTTTGAATAATGGTGGCCAAACCCTACAGGGAACCATCAAGAAATGTCAAAATGTTTGAGACTCCTTTTAGCTGCCTCTTACGACAGGCAGGAATACCTTGGGCCTATTCTAATCCCTGAACCTGCAGAGGATTTCCAGTGTGTCATCTTCAGTCCAGAAAATTGTTTAATTAAGCTCTCCATGCTACTCTATCCTGTGCAAGCTTCTTTATCTCCCAGTACCTACTGCAACCTACATCCTTCTGAATCTGTTTAGTGTATTCATCTCTCGGTCTCCCTCTACGATTTTTACCCTCCACACTGCCCTCCAATACTAACTTGGTGATCCCTTGATGCCTCAGAACATGCTCTACCAACCTATCCCTTCTTCTAGTCAAGCTGTGCCACGAATTTCTCTTCTCTCTAATTCTATTCAATACCTCCTCATTAGTTATGTGATCTACTCATCTAATCTTAAGCATTCTTCTGTAGAACCACATTTCGAAAGCTTCTATTCTCTTCTTGTCTAAACTATTTATTGTCCATGTTACACTTCCATACATGGCTACACTCCGTACAAATACTTTCAGAAACGACTTCCTGACACTTAAATCTAAACTCGATGTTAACAAATTTCTCTTCTTCAGAAATGTTTTCTTTGCCATCGCCAGTCTACATTTTATATCCTCTCTACTTCGACCATCATCAGTTATTTTGCTCCCCAAATAGCAAAACTGATCTACTTTGTGTCTCATTTCCTAATCTAATTCCCTCAGCATCACCTGATTTAATTCTGCTACATTCTATCATCCTCATTTCGCTTTTTTTTATGTTCATCTTATATCCTCCTTTCAAGACACTGCCCATTCCATTCAGCTGTTCTTCCAGGTCCCTTGCTGTCTGACAGAATTACAATGTCACTGGCAAACCTCAAAGATTTTAATTCTTCATCATGGATTTTAAATCCTACTCCAATTTTTTCTTTTGCTTCCTTTGCTGCTTCCTCAATATACAGACTGAATATCAGGGACATGCTACAACCTCGTCTAACTCCCTTCCCAACCACTGCTTCCCTTTCATGACCCTTGACTCTTGTAACTGCCATCTGGTTTCTGTACAATTTGTAAGTAGCCTTTCGCTCCCTGTATTTTATCCCTGCCACCTACAGAATTTGAAGAGAGTATTCCAGTCAACACTGTCAAAAGCTTTCTCTAAGTCTACAAATGTCTTTAGGTCTACAAATGCTAGAAACATAGGTTTGCCTTCCCTTAATCTTCTAAGATAAGTTGTAGTGTCAGTATTGCCTCAGATGTTCCAACATTTCTACAGAATCCAAACTGATCTTCCCCAAGATCGGCTTCTACCAATTTTTCCATTTGTCTGTAAAAAATACAAGTTTGTATTTTGCAGCTGCAATTTATTAAACTGATAGTTAGGTAATTTCACACCTGTCAACACCTGCTTTCTATGGGACTGGAATTATTGCATTCTTCTTGAAGTCTGAGGGTATTCTGCCCATCTCATACTTTGTCAGGGCGGATCACCCAAGGCTGTCAGCAGTTTTAGTGAAATGTCTACTCGCTGAGCCTCGTTTTGACTTGGGTCTTCCAGTGTTCTCTCAAATTCTTCACACATTATTATGTCTCCCATCTCATCTTCATCTACGTCTTCTTCCATTGCCATAATATTGCCCTCAAGTACAACATCCTTGTTTAGACCCTCTAAATACTCCTTCCACCTTTCTGCTTTCCCTTCTTTGCTTAGAAGAGATTTTCCACCTGAGCTCTTGATATTCATACAAGTGGTTTTCTTTAGTCCCAAGATCTCTCTAATTTTCCTGAAGGCAGTATCGATCTTATCTCTAGTGATGTATGTCTCTACATCCTTACATTTGTCCTCTAGCCAACCCTGCTTATCCATTTTGTACTTCATGTCACTCATTTGTGAGACATTTGTATTCCGTTTTGCCTGCTTCAGTTACTGCATTTTTACATTTTCTCCGTTGATCAATCAAGTTTAATATCTCTTCTGTTACCCTAGAATTTCTACTAGTCCATGTTGTTTTACCCACTTGATCCTCTGCTGCCTTCACTATTTCACCTCTCAAAGCTACCCATTCTTCTTCTTCCGTATTTCTTCTCCCCGTTCTTGTCAATTGTTCCCTAATATTCTCTCTAAAACTCTCTACAACTTCTGGTTCTTTCAGTTTATCTGGGTCCCATCACCTTAAATTCCCACCTTCTTGCAGTTTCTTCAGTTTTAATCTACAGTTCAAAACCAATAGATTATGGTCAAAGTCCACATCTGCCCTTGGAAATGTCTTACAATTTAAAACCTGGTTCATAAATCTCTGTCTTACCATTACATAATCTATCTGAAATCTTCCAGTGTCTAAGTCTCTTCTACTTATTCAACCTTCTGTCATGATTCTTAAGCCAAGTGTTAGCTATGATTAAGTTATGCTTTGTGCAAAATTCTACCAGGCGACTTCCTCTTTCATTCCTTATCCCCGTTCCATATTCACCTACTACTTTTCCTTCTCTTCCTTTTCCTACAATTGAATTCCAGTCCCCCCATGACTATTAAATTTTCATCTCCCTTCACTATCTGAATAATTTCTTTTATCTCATCATACATTTCTTCAAGCTCTTCGTCACCTGCGGAGATAGTTGGCATATAAACTTATACTACTGTGGTACGTGTGGGCTTCACGTCTATCTTGGCTACAATGATGCGTTCACTATCATATTTGTAGTAGCTTACCTGCTCTCCTATTTCTTTTTTTATTATTAAACTTAATCCTGCATTACCACTCGTTGATTTTGTTTTTATAACCCTGTATTCACCTGACCAGAAGTCACGTTCCTCCTGCCACCGAACTTCACTAATTACCACTACATTTACCTACTACCTGGTTAAGGGATCTGACATTCCATCCTCCGCTCCATAGAAAGCCAGTTTTCTTTCTCTTGATAATGACATCCTCCTGAGTAGTCCCCACTCGGAGATCCAAACGAGAGACTATTTTACCTCCAGAATATTTTACTCAAGAGGTCATCATCATTTAACAATACAGTAAAGCTGCATGCCCTCAGGAAAAATTACGGCTGTAGTGTCCCCTTGCTTTCAGCCATTCGCAGTACCAGCACAGCAAGACCGTTTTGGTTAATGTTACAAGGCCAGATCAGTCAATCATCCAGGCTGTTGCTCCTGCAGCTACTGAGAAGGCTGCTGCACCTCTTCAGGCACAACATGTTTGTCAAGCATTTCAACAGATACCCCTCTGTTGTGGTTGCAGATATGGTACAGCTATCTTGCACTTACGGTATGGCTATTTGTATCGCTGAGGCACACAAGCCTCCCCACCAACAGCAAGGTCCATGGTTGGTTTGGTGGGGGGTTAACCTTATGGGATTTTAATAACCACTACCCTTTGTAGGGTAGTCCGAAAGTTTCTTGTCCAAGTAGTATACTAGAAAAAGTATTCTGAAATTTTACTGCAGTGTCTTAGAGACTGCTATGTCAGTGTGTAGCTGTAGCTCTCCCCCATCTAATTAATAGTAGCTGCACAGTGATTTGACAATGCCTGCTTTTCAGTAGTACTTTCACTATTAATATAAACCACCAGAATGCTCTCCATGCTGGAACTTAAAGAACAACAATGGGCATAGTTGCAACATTTCTTTGAACCCTGATCTCTCTTCCTAAGGGAGAAATGAAGTAATCCTCTGACGCAACAATTACTTGGGTATTACACTCCCTGTCATCTTAGGCCCCCTCTGCCAGAAAGGTGTGCCATGGTGAAAACTGTGAAAAGCGATGAGCATTAAAAATTACAGATGGGCACCCGAGCACCATAAGTGACGTCCATCAAGGTACATATTTCTCACCCTCTAAATATTCCAAACCAAGGCCTGCTATCTAATTAAAAATGTAGTAAGGAGTGATGTGACAGATTTTTAAATTCTATTGGAGCCCTTACTACAATTTCTCAAGTATGGGACCAGTTACACAGTATTTATGACCAGCAGAAATTAAAGTATCCGGCATCTATCAAAATGACATCGTTTAACTGGATTCTGCTAGTGTAGCTTGCCAACCAGCAACACACTTTGTACATGTCTTGAAATGCTACTTTTTGCTTTACACCTCCGTAAAAAAAACTAGTAGAGTATTTACTTACCATTAAATTCTTAACTTTTGGAAGTGTACAATAGCCATAATTACCTATACAACAAATGGGAATTAACTTAGTGCCTCCGTACCTGCATGACACCATGCCAGGATTGAACCACATACAAAACCTGAAGTTTCACCATTTACCCTTAAAATACAAAGGTCATATTCTGCTACACCAATGATATACTCTACAAGCCACTGTACATTGCATTGTAGAGGGACTTTGTATCAATTTAGAGATTATGTCGTCCTCCATTCACAAATTGAGTGAGGGGGCGAAAAAACTGTCCATATGCCTCTGTACACATCCTAGTATCGTGGTTTATCCTCAGGATCCCTATAAGACGTAAGTGTTGGTGGCAGCATAATGGTCACACAGTCTTCTTAAAATGCAGGTTACTTTTGTTTCTTTTTGAAATTTTGCTGTCGAGTGTAATGTCACCCCAAGGCACTTTCAACTCATTTGTGAATGTGTGTGGCAAGCATGGGGGTCCCACACCATTGACTTTTCTTGTGCTGCAATTTTGCCCTCTTGACTGTATCTTTTGTCATCCTCCAGGGCAGATTAGCTGCTGACAACTTAGCTTGCACATAGTACGTTGATTATGACTTTCTCACTTTCTTCCCTTACTTTGCTCTCTTATTTCAGTTAACTCACATTCTGTCTGCACATTTGGGTTTGACTTCCAATTTTTGAGGAACGTAAAAGCGAGGAACTGGACGTCACAGATCACCTGCAATATTTTGTGACCAGGTTAATGGTGGTACCTGGTATATTTACTACACTGAAGTCTACATCTGATAGTCACACAATTATACTTTACCATGGGGCTGATAGTCACTCCCCCATCTCTTGGTTCCTGCAGCACTGTTCCTCTGACATCTAATAGTGACTGACTCTTTTGGGAATTGTCTCCCTGAAAATCCACAGATCAACAACCAGACACCAACCAATGTATGAATGAGCCCTAGGCTTTGGGTCTCAGGCGTGCCCATTTTTTCTGACAGCAGATTCTTGACGGCCAAAATTAGTGAACGACAAAAAGGAGAAATGTCGGTAGAAGGTTGCTCCACTGATTGTAGAGATGCCAGATCCTCTAATGCTGTTGGACTCCAAAGCAATGTTTGTTAATGTTGTTCCAGCCTCATGGGTGACACACTGACCATGCGGTGTGACCTGTCGTCCTAGTCCCTTCACCCTTAACCAGGGCACCCTCTGTATAATAATCAAGTGAAGCTGCAATGGACAGTGCTCTCACCTCCCAGAACTACAACGAGAAATGTCTTATTGCTCTGCAATCTGTGTTGCAGTATGAGATACACGCCATAGTGGTCTTAGAAAAACACAATACTGATAACCAGTCTTAATCTTATAGAGGTTGCCATGCTTCTGTTGGAACTGTACTGACCCTGAGAGGATATCTGCAGGGGTCTGTATGTTGGTCTGCACAGGTGTTGTCAGTGATTTCTCCTCTGAACGACATTGAAAACAATAGCAGTGTGAGTGCAAACAACCCAACCATTTGTAACATTTATTTACCTCCAGATAGGGCTGTTTCTTAGCTTGAGATGCATACCGTGATACATGAACTTTGGCCTCCTCCCCATTTTCTCCTATCTAGAGATTCCAATGTACACCACCCCGTGGGGTGGACCATCTCATTGACCACTCTCTCTTCCTCCTCCCCTCCCTCCCACCCCCCCCCCTCCACCTCGTTCCCTCCCTCCCTCCCTCCCAGAGTTACAGAGTGGGGCAGGCTCACAGGGAACATAATGCAAAGCTGTCAAAGCAGCAAAAAGAGCAAACTCCGGGAAGTAACAGAAGACGGGTGCAGCCCATACCGGTGGTCAAGGGAATCGTCAAAAAAAGGGAGCACAGAATGGGTGACAGAGCATAAAAGACAGAGGACTCCCGTATTGTTTTGAGGAGAACATACTGCCGGTAAAGCAATAGTAAGTCAGCAGCCTCAGTATAAAGACTCAACAAGACTATTACAGAAGGCACGATGGTGAATGGTGTGAACACAACGTAAAAAAGAGGGACATGTGGATGAATATACGACACATCCATAATCCAATTTTTAACAGACAAGGGACCGGTATAAACAGAGGGTGGTCCGCTCTGCTCCCCATGGCACACCACAAAAAACGCGTAGAACATTGATGGAGCAAGTACAATGAGCTGCCAAGTAAGAGACATGGAAAGATCACTATTTTCTATCAAACTTGAGTCCCAAGAATTTTGTTGTGTCAATGAACGGAAGAAGGAATGGGCCGAGACTTAGGGATGTGGGAAGGAACTCTGGCCACCATCTGACGTTCATACAGACAGTCTTGTCAGCAGACAAGCACAAGTCATTGTTGATACTCTATGAATAGAAATGATCAAGACATCATTGCAAACGCTGCTCAATCAGACAAGTTCGAGCTCCAGTAGATCACAAAGTCATCAACGAAAGAGAGCATGAGATATGTGGCGGCACATAATCCATAAGTGTTAATGGCTATGGCAAATAAGACAACACTGAACACAGAACCCTGAGGCGTCCCATCCTCTTTAATAAAAGTGGCTGACAGAGACGAGCCCACATGTACCTTAAAAACACCCTCTATCAGGTGTCTTACACCTTTTTCAAATCAAAAAACAAGGCCACAGTTTGGCACTTCCACAAAAAATTGTTCATAACATGAGCTAACAAGATGATATGATCAACTGCAGGACGGTGCCTATGGAATCCACATTGGGCGTTAGTGAGGAGATCCCGAGCCACCACACCAGCCAACCATTAATCATATGTTCCATCACTTTGCAGACTCTACTGGTGAGGGGAATAGGGCGTTAGCTCAAAGGAATGTGTTTGTCCTTACCAAGCTTAGGTATGGGAATGACAATGGGCCCACATCAGCGACTGGAAAATGTGCCATCTGTCCAAATGCAGTTATATGTACAGAAGAGAAAGCGTAGGGCTTCAGGAGGAGGGGCTGCAACATCAGGATGTTAACACCGAGCGGATGACCGTAAATAAAGTGCATGTTTCAGCTCTCTCATAGTAAAAGCAGAATTGTAACTTTCACAATCTGGGAGGAGAAAGATATTGTCCTTGCCTCCACTATCCATTTCAGAGGGGAGGAATGCAGGATGGCAGTGGGTGGAACTCTAAATCACTGCAAAAGTATCAGCCCAACATGTTTGAGGTATCAAGAGGGTCTACAATGGCATTATTCGCTATGATCACACCAGGAACGGGGAATGAACCGTGGTTCCTGAAAGCTGACGGAGATTACCCCCAACAATATAAGATGGAGTAAAACTGTTAAAAGAGCTTTAAAAAAGCCAACTAGCTGTTTTGCTATATCTGAAAATGCAGTGACACAGCACACGTAGCTGTTTATAATGGATAGAGTTTGTCATCATGGCATGGCATTTAAAAATGCAAGAGCTCATCTCCAAGCATGGATGGCATTGCGGCACGCCTCAGTCCATCAGGAGACAGGACCATGTCGTGGCGAGGAAGAGGCAGGAGGTACGGAACATTCTGCGGCAGTAAGGACAGCATTTGTAAGGTATTCCACCTGGTAATTAATGGAAGGGAAATTGTGCTCATCTAAAGTGGCCAGTGAGGAGTACAGCTGCCAGTAAGCTTGGGATAGCTGCCAGCTGGTTGGATGCACAGATGGGATAAGCATTAGCAAACAAATTACACAGGAAAAATGGTCATTGGAGTGTGTTTCAGAGCGGATGGACCACAAGAGATGACAAACAAGCTGAGCAGTCCAGATAAAAGGTCCACACAGGAAAAGGAATGGGTGGACTCAGAGAGAAATGTGAGAGTACCCGCATTCATACAGATTCAATTGAGGTGACTGAACACATCTATTAGGAGAGAGCTTCTTGGATTGGTGCACGAAGAGCTCCAAAGGTGAAGTCGCCAAGCAGCGAGAAGGAAGGAGGAGGAAGTTGGGCAGTAAGTTGCAAAATGTCTGCCCTAGAGACAGCAGAAAGCAAGAAGGTGAAACTGGGATGGGACAGACAGACAGCAACAGCTTGAAGCTGGGTGTGCAAGGAAATGGTGTGACTGAAGATGTCATCTCAAATGAGCAATGACTCCCCCCATGAGCCAGAGAGTCCCTGCCTCAGATGGGAAGTCAAAACAGACTGGAGTGAAGGGGGAAGAGATGGATGTGACTGTGAGAGCATAATTTTGTTTCCTGGAGGTAGAAAACAACTGGACAGTATGATCATAAAAAGAGCTGTAATTCACCCCTACTGGATCAGATGTCACAAATGTTCCATTGGAGGATAGCAATATCCAATAATAGACCAGAGATGGGTCAAATAATGCGGCAGTCATCAGGGTGGCTGCTGAGTGCCAGAATTCAAATGTGCACAATGACCAGGTACAGAGGCTGGACGATCCTGGTCCCATAGTTCGACAAAGGTGTCGGTACAAATGCCTTTGATTGGCAAGCAAACTGGTTATTGGCACGAGGTTATCGCCTGGTGATATGGGGGGAAGAAGAATGCCAAGGTGGAGAAGGGGAAGTTCATTTGACTTTCTTTGAGTGCTTAGAACTTCATCGTTTGTTTGGTGCAGACCCAGACATTGGCCGCCCAGAAGCATAGAAAGTCATTGTGGGGATGCTCCATTTTGGATTTCCGTGTTTTTGTTTGCGAGGCATGTGATTTTTCTGGCACAGGCAAAGGTTTGTTGGTATGGTGTGCACCCACAGCAGGTGATGAGGGTGTGACCTCTGAGCTGGACTATTTCACAACCATGGCACTAAACTGGAAGTCTGAAGTCTGTTTAGCCATGTTCTTCGCAAGTCGGGGTGTAGCGAGAACTGTACTATAATTGCCAGAGGGTGGTGTACAAGATTTGCAGCTAGCCAACATTTTACCAGCAATGTGAGTAGGAATTGTTTCCTTCACCTGGATCTCCTGAACAGCTCTCTCAGAGGTAGCCTGGACAGTAAAGGGAGGAAGCAGCATGATAACCCTTGCAGTTGATACACTGAGGGGAAGAAGGTGGACACACACCCTCATGTGTGTCCCTGCCACAGGTTATAAATTTGGTTGCATTTTCACAAGATTCATGAGTATGGTTGTGACATTTATAGTGACACTTCAGATTCGGGACATACGATCTTACAGTAATAGCTTCGTAGTCAGCCATAATTTTTGATGGAAGTACCACACGATCAAATGTGAGGAAGACAGTGTGGGTTGGCACTAGTTCTTGATCAATCCTTTTCGTGATGTGGTGAATTGCAGTAACTCCTTGGTCAATGAGATCAGCTGTTATTTCAGCCTGTCAGGCCATCAAGCAGATGAGTGTATACGTGGCACCAATCAGAGTGCAGTGGGCCTCTACTTTAACAGGATAGCTGTGGAGAAGTGTTGCATTAAGTAGTTTCTGTGCTTGGAAAGCACTATGTGTCTCCAACTGCAAGGTCCCAATGTGCAACCAAGAGCAGGAGTTTGCAGGACTGGCAATGGCATCTACACACTTCCAAATAATAAGTGGATTAACTGTCATCAAATTGTCATGATCTTCCACATGTGACACCAGAAGGTATTGGGGTGCAGCATGGAGAGGCATCGATTCTTTCATCTCAGTCCATTTACACCCTTAGATAAGAAATTCATTGCAGAGAAATCCCCCATGATTGCCATATGTGACTGTCCACACCTCCCAGACTTGAGACAGAGGGCCCAATCAGCATATAGGAAGGTACCAGCTCAGGCAATCACCACTTCCTGGGTCTGGCCTTTACCAGTGAGTCCACAGAAGCCCTGCTTGTCGACCTGGACTGGGAATTACATGTTGCCCAGTCACCTTTTACACATAGACTGCAAGGGCAGGCCTTCAGGAATGCACAGGAAGAAACAAGAAAAAGAGATCTCAAACACCAAAGTGCAGGAAGGTTAAGAAAAGCAAGGACAGGGAAAGAAAGATGGGTGGACAGAACGAATCCACACACAGTTCTTTTATGCCCAAAGAAGGCATATGCCTAAGCCCCAAGGGGAGAGGATAAAAGAATAAGAGGAGGATAGACATGCAGCACAGAAAGGGAGGTAGCTCTGCAAAGGCTGGGAGTCCTGTGGTAGCCAAGCATGTACTCACCAAAGAGTGGTGAGCTGCCAAGGGAGTGGAATTTGGGGGGGGGGGGGGGGGGGGGGGGGGGAAGAGCTTACATTAGCATAAAGGGGGGGGGGGGGGGGGAAAGAGCTTACATTAGCATAAAATGGATATTTCCTGCATAGCATTTACCCCATTCTGATAACTGTTTTATTTTACTGTATTACTCTGTACTCTTTATTAGGACAAAAGATGTTATCTTAGAGTAATTAAGTATGTAAAAGAAAAAACCCTTATGTAATGTAATTTGAAATGTTTATTACTTTGTCTTCTTCAAAATGTTTGGATAGAATACAAGTTTGTTAAGAGATGTATGATTAGTGCTCTCTTCATACAGGATATGTATTTACATCTTTGTAGTCCTCAGTCTTTGAATTGTTTACTATGAATTTAGACCCTTTAATGCCAGTGTATGTCTTGTGTTGGTTCACTTCAGTTGCTTATTCGTCACAGAGGTGTCACTGGCCTACCTGTAATGTTTTAAATGAACAATACTTTTAGTTTGATATGTAGTGTTGGTTGCCAATTAATTCTTCGACAAAAGTAATTTTTCTGTTACATTCACAATAATCTTGTGACCATGCAAGTCATTTCCTTTCTGCATTTTGACATGACTTGTTCCTTATTTCATACAGAACCATGAAAATGGTTTATGACAGAAACCAGTTGGAATAAAATAAAAATAAAGTCAGCATTTGTGCACCATGCATTTTATACAATACTCACAAGCTGAGAACTGCCTTAACAAGATATAAACAAGTCAACGTATTGTCCATTGCCTGAGCCGCTTCCAGCCAGTGGCTGTTGACAAGAGATTAGGTGCTGGTGGTTTGTAAGATGGGAGCAGGTATCACGGAGGTTACTCCTCTCTTTCGGTACACACAGTTGGCGGGGAATGGCTAATATGGGAGACAATCCTTTCTTTTCTCTGATGGAACATACCTGGGACGTCAGTGGGACTTGGTGTTATGAGGGTGGAATGAGTACTTGTTTTCGTTGTAGGTGGTTTATTAGTTGCTATTTGTTCAAGATTTTTTTTATGAGTATGGGATGAACACATCTCTATTCCACCCGAGATGCAACAGATGGTAGTAAGCTGAAGATTTTGTAATCTTTTATTTCACACTTTTTTAAAATTATCTGCCACGTCCAGTGTGTGGGGCAGAATGATCTTACGCACAGTCAATGCGAAGTGGTGCTTTTCACACAGAGTTCTCATGTAATGGCTGTCCACAGTCTCAACATATTCAGCAATTTGTGTAGCCTAATGACTTGTGACCAGATTCACATGCTACGAGATGGTACATGAGTGCGACTTCACGTCAATTGACTTAATTTCTCTCACTCCAAAAGTGAGTCATCTTCCAAGGTCAGGTTGAATGCTCCAGCATCTGTTCTGATACCTTTTCGAGTCTCATTGAACACAGAGGATGGAATGAAATACCTGCCTTTCTAAATTGGTCCATAAATCTTCTCTGTCTGGAGTATAAGGTTGCAATGAACCGCACCCCCTTATGAGATGTAACTGGACAGTATGTCAACGAGTTTGATACATGCAAACAGCACAGAGACATATTGAGGCAAAGATTATGTTTTGACTAATATGGGTCAACTTTCTATATTGAGGGGATTTCATTACACTTGTCTTCAAGTTGTTCTACAAAGAATTAGGGTTTTGTACACATGAAGGATCTGCCAGATGTTCTAGGACAGACCAAGTATTATGCAGCATATGTTTCTTCTTGTTTCAAATCTGCTTTCCTCTCATTGTGTAGCTGAGGAACAAAATGTCTTGGAGTTTTATCTCTCTGCATTGTATTGCCTGACCTGTAACTATATGTTGTCCACCTTGACACTACCCTTTTAACCCTGGCTTCCCCCTATGGCTGCCTGGCCACCTCAGCAAGGACTACCACAAACTCCTCATGTCTTAAGTGCAATGAACACATGGTCTTACACAGCAAGGAATTAAATAAGAGTGCGCACATGAACAACCCCACTACTACAGATTAGCTACCTTGCTGCGTTCTGGGCACTTATATGTGCCAGAACACTAGATAAACAAGGTGAAACAGCATTCAGTTGGTCATATGGTATGTTGGCCGAGCTTGCTTGCACAGCCTAAGCCACTGAGAAAAAAATTTGAAAAGCGGAGGGTTAACCAATTAACACGGACTGTAATTCATTAGCCAGAAATGGTGATGCGATGTAATCTAAGGGGACAGCAGAATCAATAAAATCTGAGTCCTTTCACAGTCTTAGTCTCGATCAAGAAAGCCATCATGGTTTAAGGATCATAGGGGAATGTTAGTCAGAAGGAGGTGGGCGTTGTTGTGCTATGGAATAAGAAGAAATGTTACGATTGCTCAGTGCCCTTTGGTCTCCACACAAGTGTTCATGAAAGAGTGAAAGCCTCTAGGAAGTGTGGCCAGGCCTATATGACATAATGGAGGAGCTGTTCCCATATGCATACTAAACTAACAAGGAACCCCTTGAATGCAAGGTTGTAAGTTCAATCTTTAGTAAGGCTCATTTGAAAGTTCTGTATTAGCAATAACAGGAAAAATATTAGCTGTTAATCACCATGTGCATCAGGAGGGCAACAGCAAATGAGCATCCAGGAGGAGCAGAGATCAATCTTCTATGGGGTGTATGTATTACACTTCACAAAATGTACGTTGTTGACATTCAAGAAATATTCAAAACAAAAACTTGCATCTCTGTAGGTACCTAAAAGGTTTCCTGCATAGACAAATAAGATGTATTAATTCATACAGATGACAGTTGTATGTGCCAAAGATATATTAATATGTATTACACCACATTAATGTAATCTGAGAGGGTGACAGAAAAATTAAAAACAATATACCTTCAAAATTTTTACATCATCTCTTGTTTTAATGACTCAACACATCTCTTTGTTCTCGTCTGCCATGGTTTACATACATATTTTTGTCCTCTGTGTGTCTAACAATTAAAAGGTGGATAACGCGTGAAAGAAAAGTAGTTTGTTTCCTACAAGTTTCAAGTAAAAGTGTCCCCCTCTATGCACACCACGAACTATTGCAGCAAATCTTCAGATGCATGAAAATAATCTTCAAGATGATGACCATCACACCATCATTGGCACTGTCATACTATGAGAGAGAAGAGGCAATTATCATCAATATATGATGAGAGCTTTCAAGACTGACTATTTCTGGCTCATGTTGCAGACTACTGAAAGCAGTACCTATCGTTCCGTCCCGCATGGTGTTTGCGTAAAAGGAAAAACTTTACCAATCGATAGGTGCTGCTGATTATAATACTACTGTCATACATTTCTCTCTTGCCTAATTAACTGTATTCTTATACACACCATGAACACCGGGTGAAAAACGGTGTGCCTCAGTGAACACAAAGATTCACATCATCAAGACTGAAGATGAACTGCTTGAGAGTTACAAATCATGCAAGTTGTTCTGCTGGGTATCCACTTTGTGCAGCCGAATGCTAAAGTCTGTCATGGAGCTTATGGCTATCCTTTAAGGCATAGTTGCAGATATTGCATGAAATGATCGTATGGCATTGTTGGCCATGAGGTCCCATTCAGGTTTGGCCGCCAAGTGCAAGTCTTATTTCAGTCGGCGTCACATTGAGCAACTTGCTGCCAATGATGAGGATGAAATGATGATGAGGACAACACCACACCCAGTCCCCGAGTGGAGAAAATCTCCAACCCGGATGGGAATCGAACCTGGGTCCTGTGCATGGGAGGTAAGCACGTTACAACACAGCTAAGCAGGCAAACTGCAGATATTGTGATAATATGTTTTGTAGGCACGGGATATGAACTGCCATGTCACACTATTTTCAGGAAGGTTAGCTTGCTCTAAACAAGTATAATTTTTATACGCAGACCAGGAATCAAGCAAATGCAAATTATTCTCACCAGCTATTTGCCAAAAGCAGTGTTCATACACAGCTGAAGTTCTCTCACACCGATTTTTCCACCCTTGCTTGCCATGACAAATATTCCCTACTGCCCTTGCAAAACCACGCACACAAGAAAGGATCATACGGGGCAGAGCACTTAAACTTCTCGCAGCACAATAAATAACTTTACAGCTAATTTTCCATCCAGGTTAACATTTGAGGTAATTGGTTACAAATGCTTTAATGCATTTATGTTTAATAATCTTGGTACAACTCATGGTACCTCCAATTTCCAGGATTAGTTTCATATGCCTTTCCTCTTCAAATTCCTTAATGAACAATGGGATAAGTTTGTTTATCTCATCCACAAATATTCAGGACAATTCTGCAGCCTGCTGTGCATATTCCAGTTGATACTTTGAAATTTCATTATCTCACATCTTTCAATTCTGTTGCACTGACTGAAATTATGCAATCATCCACTGCTCCCTTGAAATGACTAGCGTATGTCATGCACAATTTGATGTGCATAGCATAGTAGGTAACTGTCATGCACATCCTGTAAATTGTATCCAACATCCTTGAAATGTCCAAACACCAGTTTTTATACAAAATACACTTTGTCCTCTCTTGAATATCCGCAGTGTTTCTTGTGCACTACATGTTTATATTGATGCAGACCTATTAAAAATATGTTCATAATTTTTATTTTCTATGCAATGGAATGGTCTTCCATGTACATCATTACATTTAGTACCCGCTCTTTGAACAAAGTTTGTCCTTTATTGCATTTCACTGGAGGTGGGATTTGTGGCTCCCTATCTGATAGAGATGATGAACTACATAGCTCGACACGTATTTCAATATCACTTTCACTTGCTAAGCATGTATTGTTATCAACGTACTCCTTACGTACACTGACCGCACAGTTGAGCGTACACCACACCACACAGTCCACTGACTTATCTTGCAAAAACTCTAACATTTCACCTGGCACTTCTTTCCCACTCTGAGAAATTCCTTAGATTCCTTTCTCATGAAATGTCCACTACAGCAACTGCTGTTTTAGATATAATGCCATGTTCGCTTCGTTTATTGTTGCCATTGCTCTGCTTTGCATGAACACCACTAGCACTGTAGCGAAATACTCGTCGATTAAGACGTTCAACTACACTTTGTAGCCTTGTGCTGTGCTCACAATTGTGTATCTCTAGTCCAGCCTGATGCCATTAGCAGCCAATATTGCGGTTGCATGGTAGACAATACGTGGGGGCATCCAACGTCGTAAACATCACAGGGCTTTTGTGACTTCGAATTTGAAATGTTGCTTGTGAGATGGTGTTGTCTTGTGGACTACCTTTTCAAGAAGATACAGGAGGTGGTTGAAGTCCAAAAGAGTATTCCACTGAGCTGAAGAGAGAGAAGTGAATAATTCTAAGGTCGAGTAAGAATGATAACTGACTGTATTAGATACGGAACCAACTGAAAGATGCCATTGCTGAATCTAAACCAAAATAGAGGTACTGTAATGGAGTCTGGGTTCCCTCGTACATCTGTACAGACCACGCTAGTACTGTGTTAAACATTTCACTTCTTTGCTAAACAAATAATAATAAAAATTATAAAATTAAGATAGTTACATACCATAACTGGGAGACAGGCTTGGTAAATCATAGTACTTATATTCTTTTTCGCCGATTTTCATAGATTTGAGCTGCTTCTGGAACACACTGCATCCTGAAAAAGGACAGAGAGAAAAATATGTCACATCCTTGTAATGTCAAAGGAAATGCTACACAGGAGAAAACAGTGAACTTATTAATTACATTCTTTGCACATAAACTGCTCAGAACATGTTCCACTTGAATTACCCTGGGTTTAAATTTCTGGGAAGAAAGAAAGAACACTTCTTATGAAACTTAAAGAATAACAACTGCAAAACAAAAACAAAGCAACAGTCAAAATAAATGCAATCTTTTCGGAAGTGCATATCTTCTTCACATTTGTAAAAACAATCTGCTGCTGGTGACATTACACCAGCCCTTGCATTGTAACCTACTTTGATTCTTCTTTGCTTGCAGTGCACAAGGTGGTCAAGACATTGTTGCTCAAGCCTATCTCAATCTAGCAATGTCCTTCTCGACATCATTTATTGTGTGAGGAGTGTTCCTGCAATGTTGTACTAAGTTTCAACTGGTTCTACATGTGCTCAGTCAGATATTCTAGATCATTTTATTCTCTTGATTCCTGCTTATTGGAGGAAGGTGTCCACGAAATGTGCACAGTGTGATCATACATTGCCTTGAAAGATGAACCTATGGCAGAATGGTTGACTGTAGGGCCAGACAACAGGTTGAAGGATTGTATCCCTATATAGTACTGCTCTCAAATTGCTATCAATAGTGATGAGAGATGATATGATCCTGGCCCAAAACACAAGAGACTCACTTCCGTGCTGAGCCAGTGTGACTATACTCAAGATGTGCACTGTTGTCTGCACAACTCCACACTTTTCTACTACCATCGTCAGTCATTAGACAAATGCTCCACTCACTGGTGAGGATAACTCAAACACATTGATCCAGGTTCCATTCCAAGTATTCCCTTGAACACACTTGAGGCACAACACAGAGCTGGAGGGTTTCTGTTGTTATAATGGATACTTAGAAACAAAATTAATCATGTCAAGATGGCTGCATGCAATCTGGGTCAACACACATTCTCAGTTGCCTCTAAAAACTAAGCAGGCAGTTCTGTTGCACTTTCCTTGTGTACTTATGAGCAATAATTTGTAGATAGTGGTGTTCAGCTAGCGTTGTTTACTGTGGCAACCACTGCACAGCACATCTTACTGAATATTTGAAAGATGTCAACAAGTTGTACAATTTGACAGGCAACTTCCCCCACTGACAACCCTGGTTACCGTGAAGTGACAACAAGCACACATGTAAGCTTGAAATGACCATTAGAGGTATGTTGATAGACAGTACATTGATTATGTATAAAAACTGCACACCATATTTATTATTAGAAACACAGCACATCCTGAGTCGAAGCTGCACTGAGAATGCAGTTTTACTTTTACCTCCATTACAGATATGGCTGCAACAGTGATTACCTTGGTGAAAGAGTAGTGAGGAAAAGGTTTGTGATAAAAAGGAAATAGTTAAAATGAAATAAAAGAAGAAGAAGCAAATCATGAGAGTGGTACAAAACCGTTTTTATAAGTTTAGGCTATATAAAGCTAAGTTCTGTCATGCATGTAGCAGTTCCTTTTACTATTTGTTTAAGGAGCAGCCTGTTAACTCCTAAACCCATTTCTAAATCTACTTCTACAAACATACTCCAAAAGCCACTGTACAATGCATGGCGGAGGATACCCTACACCACTACCAGATATTTCCTTTCCTGTTCCACTCACAAATAGAAAGAGGGAAAAACAACCAGCTGTATGCCTCAATACAAGCACTAATTTCTCGAATCTTATCTTTGAGCTCCTTGCGCAAGATATATGTTGGCAGCAGCAGAATTTTCTGCAGTCAGCTTCAAATGCTATTCTCTAATTTTATCAATAGTATCGCTCAAAAAGAACATCGCATTCTCTCCAGAGATTCCCATTTAAGTTCAGTACTTACGTGCTGTTTGAACCTAACAGTAAGAACTCTAGCAGCATGCCTCCGAATTGCTTCGATGCCTTCCCTTAATCCTACCCTGTGCGGATCTCAAACATTCTAGCAGTGCAAGAGAATCACACTTTCCTAAATTCTACACTCCATACAAATACTTTCAGAAATGACTTCCTGACGCTTAAATCTATACTCGATGTTAACAAATTTTTCTTCTTAAGAAACACTTTCCTTGCCATTGCCAGTCTACATTTTATATCCTCTCTACTTCGACCATCATCAGTTATTTTGCTCCCCAAATAGCAAAACTCCTTTAATACTTTAAGTGTCTCATTTCCTAATCTAATTCCCTCAGCATCATCTGACTTAATTTGACTACATTCCATTATCCTCATTTTGCTTTTGTTGATTTTCATCTTATACCTTCCTTTCAAGACACTGTCCATTCCATTCAATTGCTCTTCCAAGTCCTTTGCTGTCTCTGACAGAATTACAATGTCATCAGCGAACCTCAAAGTTTTTATTTCTTTTCCATGGATTTTAATACCTACTCCGAACTTTTCTTTTGTTTCCTTTATTGCTTGCTCAATATACAGACTGAATGACATCGGGGAGAGGCTACAACCCTGTCTCACTCCATTCCCAACCACTGCTTCCCTTTCATACCCCCTTACTCTTATAACTGCCATCTGCTTTCTTTACAAATTCTAAATAGTCTTTCGATCTCTGTATTTTACCCCTACCACCTTCAGAATTTGAAAGAGAGTATTCCAATCAACATTGTCAAAAGCTTTCTCTAAGTCTACAAATTCTAGAAATGTAGGTTTGCCTTTCCTTAATCTATTTTCTAAGATAAGTCGTAGGGTCAGTATTGCCTCACGTGTTCCAACATTTCTGCGGAATCCAAACTGATCTTCCCCCAGGTCGGCTTCTATCAGTTTTTCCATTCGTCTGTAAAGAATTCGCGTTAGTATTTTGCCGCTGTGACTTATTAAACTGATAGTTCGGTAATCCAAAAAACCGCCTGCGGCTTAGAATCGAGTGCAAAGTAAGCGGAAGTTCTGAAAAATGTTGGTGGGTGCCGCCACAAATGACTTCTGCCGTCGAATATATGTAGCGCTGCATAGGCATGCTTTGCAGGCACAAAGATAAATACTAGCGCCAAAATCTCCGCGTCAGTAAATAAATTTAAAAAAAAAAAAAAAAAAAAAAAAAAAAAAAAAGGGTGGAAGACAAGCCTTCTTCTCCGCCCCGAGTTTCGACCACTGCATTTTATACATTATCCAACGAAGTAAATACAAATTCCGTATTGTTCATCTTCGAATGTAGCAGCATTTCAATGTAGTACGAAAATCCGACTGGCAAGACTGTTTGAGATGTTTGTCAATATGGCCAACACTACGTTCTGAATTTATTCCTACCTGTGAGAAGAGATGGTTGCTAATAGGAACTTTTATGAATTGTGAATCACATACAGTATTCTCTTCGCCATAAGAATAATACGAATATAAACATTTAGCCGTGTATTCTTTCGTGTTTGCTGCTATCTCAATTAAATTCTATCTGCCGAATAAACTACGAAACTAGGGTGAGACAACAGCAAACGCGGAAGAATATACATGTCATGTCATGTTTATATTCGTATTATTCTTATGCCTAATAGTGATACAGGCAGAAATGAAGCACGACAATTGACTAGATTTTTAAATCTAAGATGACTAATTTCTGTGCAGAATGTAATGTACTAAAGAGGCGTCTGCAAAGATTTTCAAACGGAGAAAAATTTTCGCTAAACTCTCGTTCAGAACGTCTTCTATCAAAAGCAATATATTATTTGGTTCTTGTTGATCATTATCAAAGAAAGCAGCAGTGTAAGTAACAACATATAGCAGTCTCTTGCCATTGTTTTGCTAATGAAACAATTCCTCTCTTTTTTAATTGTAAGCGGCGGTAGCGCGCACGAAAACAAGCCATGCCGCGTGCAGGGACAGGCCGTAAACACTCATTATCAGAATGCGACAAACAATTCATGACACAGTACAGTAATGCATTTTAAGCTTACAGTGACGTAAACACCTATAACAAACAGAACGGCACTTACCAGATCAAAGCAAAATAAGCAATTAATTCAAACCAGACGAAGCACGTGAAAAAGGAAAGGTACCCGTATATACACGGACGGAGCGCGTGGCGCATAGCAATGGCTACCTAGTAAAGCTTAACTGCTAAGCTTACGACTCGAGCCTACTGTAGCTGTATCGTCATTCATTCGACCTAAATTGTGTCTCATATTACAATGGACCAACTTTGTTTCGATTTGGAGGTGCGGCCTAAAACTTTTCTCTCCCCTTGAATTTCGAGTCTCAAATTTCAGGTGCGGCTTAGATTCGGGAAAATTTTTTTTTTCTTGATTTCGAGTCTAATTTTTCAGGTGCGGCTTAGATTCGAGTAAATAAGGTATTTGATCCTCTGCTGCCTTCACTATTTCATCCCTCAAAGCTACCCACTCTTCTTCTACTGTATTTCTTTCCCCCATTCCTGTCAATTGTTCCCTTATGTTCTCCCTGAAACTGTATACAATCTCTGGTTCTTTCAGTTTATCCAGGTCCCATCTCCTTAAATTCCCACCTTTTGCAGTTTCTTCAGTTTTAATCTACAGTTAATAACTAATAGATTGTGGTCAGAGTCCACATCTGCCCCTGGAAATGTCTTACAATTTAAAACCTGGTTCCTAAATCTCTGTCTTACCATTATATAATCTATTTGATACCTTTTAGTATCTCCAGGGTTCTTCCATGTATACAACCTTCTTTCATGATTCTTAAACCAAGTATTATATGATTAAGTTATGCTCTGCGCAAAATTCTATCAGGCAGCTTCCTCTTTCATTTCTAGCCACAATCCATATTCACCTACTATGTTTCCTTCTCTTCCTTTTCCTACTGACGAATTCCAGTCACCCATGACTATTAAATTTTCGTCTCCCTTCACTACCTGAATAATTTCTTTTATCTCATCATACATTTCATCAATTTCTTAGTCATCTGCAGAGCTAGTTGGCATATAAACTCGTACTACTGTAGTAGGCGTGGGCTTCGTGTCTATCTTGGCCACAATAATGCATTCACTATGCTGTTTGTAGTAGCTTACCCGTACACCTACTTTTTTATTCATTATTAAACCTACTCCTGCATTACCCCTATTTGATTTTGTATTTATAACCCTGTATTCACCTGACCAAAAGTCTTGTTCGTCCTGCCACCGAACTTCACTAATTCCCACTATATCTAACTTTAACCTATCCATTTCCCTTTTTAAATTTTCTAACCTACCTGCCCGATTACGGGATCTGACATTCCACGCTCCGATCCGTAGAACGCCAGTTTTCTTTCTCCTGATAACGACGTCCTCTTGAGTAGTCCCCGCTCGGAGATCCGAATGGGGGACTATTTTACCTCCGGAATATTTTACCCAAGAGGACGTCATCATCATTTAATCATACAGTAAAGCTGCATGCCCTCGGGACAAATTACGGCTGTAGTTTCCCCTTGCTTTCAGCCGTTCGCAGTACCAAAACAGCAAGGCCATTTTGGTTAGTGTTACAAGGCCAGATCAGTCAATCATCCAGACTGTTGCCCCTGCGACTACTGAAAAGGCTGCCGCCCCTCTTCAGGAACCACACATTTGTCTGGCCTCTCAACAGATACCCCTCCGTTGTGGCTGCACCTACGGTACGGCTATCTATATCATTGAGGCACGCAAGCCTCCCCACCAACGGCAAGGTCCATGGTTCATGGGGGGAGGACATAACATCTAAAATACTTATTTAAGTAACAGGTCTTAGCTTCGAAAATCGTAATATACACACTCATTGCTCTGGGCGGAAATGGGCCATTTGTTTAAATGAACAACTACAATATGTTTCAAAAGAAAATTGATATTTGATGTATCAAAATAAAACAGTGGTTGTAGTCTATCAACAAAATCTCAAAATCTTTATTATTGAAATATACAGCTTAGGAATTTACTTCTGAAAAATAATGTCATTTAAATGCAAACCAATACATCTATTGTGATGGCATGAGCGATGTGGAAAGAGGTTGCAAGAAGATCAATAGTAGGCACAAGCAACGCACCTATCAGGAGAGAGGCCAAAAACAGGCTTGCGGGCAACACGGTGCCAACGTCCTCTTGACCACCAATATTTAGACTGACGCCACAGACCAGAGGGCCAGTCAGTCATCCAGTGAGTCACCGAGTCAAATTTTCAGTCACAGCCCAGTCACTTGCAGTTGCAATCAGAGTCTCAGTCTCAGGCAGGCAGCACATAGGGACCCGAGTAATGTGCATAGCGGGACATGTACATCACCAGAAGTGATGCTAATGTGGACTATTAAGGAAGAGCTTGTACCACAACGACTAGCTTAAGTTAAGTAGCTCTCTTATTCTTATGAATAATAATGAGCGTATGGCATTGGTGGCCAGGAGACCCCTCGCGGGGCGGTTCGGCCCCCGCTCCACAAGTTCTTTAACACCACTACAGCGACTTGCGAGTGAATAAGGATGAAATGATGATGAAAGACACACAACACCCAGTCATCTCAATGCAGAGAAAATCCCTACCTCGCCGGGAATCGAACCTGGGACCCCGTGCGCGGGAAGCGAGAATGCTATCGCAAGACCACGAGCCACAGACATTCTTATGAATAAAGAACCTAGTTAATACATGCGTGCAGTTGTGTTATAGAAAGAAGATATCAGCCACCAAACAACAACCTCTTCTTGCTTCCCATGGTACAAGCCTACAGTGATGAGACGACACAAAAACTGGCGACAAGTGTAGTTCAGTGCAGATTTTGCTTGCTTCTCTTGTGTTTTAGCTTGCAGGGTGCTCATTTCTCATTGCTAAGTTTTTGTTGTGTTCTTGCATGTATTCCAGGAGGAGAGCAGCAGAACTAATCAAATTTCTCTTCCCAGAGGCTTTGCTTGTTTTTTTGCTATAATGTATATGTGAAAACAATGGCTACCCCACCCCCTGCACCCGCACCTCAGCCGCAGATGCTAATGTGATGGATCTAATGCAAGCGTTTTAGTTTCAGAAAGACAAACTGCTGCCCTACTAATGATGGTACAACTACTGTCTGCAGAAGCTGCAATGACCGCCCAACAGAAACTGACCCACCCAACAAGTGCCGCCGACCAGCATACCAATGTTCCAGCAATTTAATGACATGAAGAGGAATGGTTCAAATACCTGACAGTTCCAAGCACATTGTCAAGTTCGTTGTGTACAAGGTACTTTCCTTCCATTGCAGGGTCCCCAGTGTTCAAGTTAAAACAAAAACTATTCCCAACAGCGTCTCGAGACAAACTCAGTTATGACGAAGTAATCGCTGTACGATGACCAGCAAGTCCAAGAAGCTGCGGCCAGATATCAGTTCTTTCACCTGCAGAAAAAGCCTGAACAGACTTACAGTCAGTGGTATACAGAATTAATGAGCATGACTAATAAGTAGTTGTAGCAACTTTTACAGTGATGTCATGATTAGGGATGCAATAACCTTCAATGTCCCAGATAGTAGAATACAGGAACAAATCTTAAGTAATCTAATCCATCACTTCCTCAAGTGTTGCAAATCTTGGAGTAATATAATTCGCGTGCCAAAGCGGCCAATAAGTTTTGCCAGGCCCCCAATCTGTCAGGTCAAGTCACCTCTTGCTTGCGATTGCCCTAAGTAATCACGGCAACAGTGCGTACACAGCTGTGCGGACAGCCATGTAGAAAAGTGAACAGACCTGTGAACTTAGAGAAGTCTTTTCCTAGATGTTCAGCTTGGCATAAAAGACAGGATTGCCCATCATGTAACGCAGCTTGTTGCAAGTGTGAGGAAAAAAAAATGGCCATGTCCAAGCAGTTTGTTTGCAAAAGCATGAAAACACCAATTTTGCCCACTCCCAGAAAAAACAGGCTCATGCACATGCAGTGAACATTGTGTTTTCCAAACCTACTACAGGTTCTGGCGAATGTAAAGTTAAGATTGTGCCGCCGTCTTGCCCCAGTGCTATGCAACAACATTCTAACAATCAGTTTGTCTCATTACAAATTGCTGGTCATTGCGTAAACTTTCAGTTAGACACAGGTGCCTCAGTAACTTTGTTTAATCATGACATTTCTGAACAGTTACGCTCACCATGTCTTAATCTAGCAAGCACCTCACTGCTTGCAACAGACAGGAAATTTCAGTGCTTGGACCATGTAGTTTGCCTGCCACTTACATATCTCCCACTTGGACAGTTAATTTTTATTGTGTTGAAATCCAGAGCCAGTGAGAACATTTTCTGTTTAGATGCCTTTGATTTGTTTGGTTTTAGCATCCGAGACAATGTACTTTCCACATCTACATTTGCACCAAAAGACAGTGTCGCTAGCATGTTTAAAGTATTTCCTGAACTATTTTTCAGAAGAAATTAATAGCTTTGCAGCATGATACATTGAAAGACAATGCACAGCCTAAATTTTTCTGGGCCTGCCCTGTTCCAATTGCTTACAGAGACAAAATATCCAGTGAACGGAAAGAATTACAAGATAATGGAATAATTGCTCCTATTCAATCTAGTCAATGAGCAAGTCCTCTCGTTTTGCTGCCTAAGGCTTTTGGTTGCATTCGCATTTGTGGTGACTTCTAGTCTACAGTCAACCCAGTCAGCAGTTGACACTTATCTGGAACCCGACCTGACGAACTTGTGGACAGGTTTGGTGCTTACTTTCCTAAGATAGATTTGCCTGATGCCTACTTGCAAATTCCATTGGATCAAGAATAACAGAGTGTTTGTTGTAAATACACACTTAGGACTGTTCAAGTATTTGTGTTTGCCCTTCAGCAGTGCTTCTGCATCCACCATTTTTCAACATTACTGGCAACAGTTGACTGCAAGAGTGCCATTTTGTTTGAACTACCTTGACGATATTGTCATCTCAGGTCGTACATCAGAGGAACACATCATTGCCAATTTGCATCAGAAACAGGAAGTGTCATCTCAAAAAGTGTGACTTTTTTCAAACTGAACTATAGTAATTACGTCACGTGATAAACAGTGAGGGTGTACACCCCCTCCAATCTCATTTGTTTGCAACCCATGAGCTACCTGTTCCTCGCAACATCTCTGAACTACAGTCAGTACTAGGCAAAATGACTTACTACATTTGATTCTTAGCAAATGCCACTCAGACAGTGGCACCATAGCATCACTTGCGTTGCAAAAACATACTTTTTGTGTGAACTGAAAACTGTCCAGATGTATTTCAGAAACTCAAAAATGCTTTGCTTAATGACAGACGTTTGGTACATTTTGATCCTGCCAAGTCAGTTTTGCAATTTGACACTTCTTCCTAAAGAATCAGCATTGCACTTTCACACAGACTTTGTGCACAAGACAAACCTATTGCTTTTGCTTCAAAGTTGCTCACTCAAACTCTGTGGAATTCTTCTCAAATTGAAAAAGAAAGTCTCGCTTTTGTGTATGGTGTGACAAAATTGCATCACTATTTGTATGGTTGCAAGTGCTATTTAGTGACAGATCAAAAGCCTTTGTAGTCTTCGTTTCATCTGTCAAGGCTGGTTCCTACACACACTGCTCAAGAATTGCAACACTGGGCTTTGTTGCTTTCGCAGTATCAGTATAAAACTGTGTACTGACCTACGGCAAAGCATGACAATGCAGACTCCCTATCTCACCTTCTGATTGGCCCACACTGATTTTGCTGCATCTGCCGCACCTTGTTGCCAAATCGATGTGCATGACTCTGAATTGCTGGAATCTTTTCCCTTGCACTATAAAAAAATAGCACAGGCCAAGGAAGCAGACCCAAATCTCAATATTTTGTTGCATTACATTCACACGTCTTGGCCTCATTCATTGAACAGTAAACAGAACCCAGTTGTGCGCCAATATTTTGCAGGTCAGCATAACCTTTCAATTCAACATGACAGTTCAAAATGACCGTGGACAATCGCATGTCCTTATTCCCAAAGCGTTGCAAAGGATGTGTGTTTGCTTCACCAAGGACATCGGGGAATTGTTCGCACTAAACAGTTTGTGCGATGGCACTGTACTTGGCAGGGCATGGATGCCCACATTGAACAGATGACATCACAGTGTTGTGCATGTGCGGAAAACCAATCCGCTCCGCCATAGACATTCTTAGCTTGGCCATGGCAACAAGTGCACATAGACTTTGCAAGACCATTCTGGAACACTCATTGGCTGATAATAGTAGACTCTTGTAGCAAGTTCCCAAGTGCCTATGAACTCTACACCATCACATTGCAACATTCGAGCGTTGCCCTCCATATTTTGCAACAAGGTTTGCCAGAAGTACTTTTGTCAGACAACAGACCACATTTCACTTCATGACTGTGCCGGCACCTGACAAGTGTTCCATTTCACCCACAGTCCAACAGAGAAGCAGAATGCTTTGTACGCACTTGCGAACAACAGATGGACATTCTTTGCACCACCCACACGTGGCAACAGGCACTGCAACTCTTTCTCGCCTCTTTTCGCTTCCACCCACGAGACGGACCACCACCAGCGGAACCACACCAGATGGCAAAGAGGTTTCAAGAAGATTGATAGTAGGCACAAGCAACACACCTATCAGGAGAGAGACCAAAAACAGACTCTCAGGCCACGCAGCACCAACACCCTCCTGACCGCAAGTATTTAGATCGTCGCCATGGTCCAGAGGGATAGTCAGTCATCCATTGAGTCACTGACTCGAGTTTTCAGTCACAGTCCAGTAACTTGCAGAAACAATCTTAGTCTCAGCCTCAGGCAGCACATAGCAACCAGAGTAGTGCACATAATGGGACATGTACTTCACTAGCAGTAAGACTTGTATCACAAAAATTAGCGCAAGTTAAGTAGCTTTCTTATTCTTATGAACAAAGAACCCAGTTAATACATGTGTGCAGTTGTGTTCTAGAAAGAGGACACCGGACACCGAACAACATCCTCTCCTTGCTTCCCACGGTACAAGCCTACAGTGACAATGAGACGACATAAAACCTATGGCACTAATTTAAATGATTAACAAAATTTTGCATGATGGGTGCCACATCACTACAGATAGTTTCTTTCAATTGCTCCGGAGTAGTCAGATTATTGACATATACTATATCTGACAAATCACTGTAAGAAATAATACATGGGGCTCAAATACTGACTGTATATGGGCCAATTTATGTCACCCCTTCTGGAGATCCAATTTCCCATGAAAAATGTCATGAATACTCACTACATATGCACTGGTTGTGTATGCTGTGGCTCCATCTTTCTGAAACCATATTGGTTCATTATAACCAGGAAAGTTTTATAAATCTGGCTACAGAAAGTCATTTATCATTATTAAATAACATTCCAAATCCACTGTAACTGAACAACCACTCTTGTCCTCAACAAAGTACCAGTCAATTACTCCTCAAGCCCATACAGTAACTTTTGGCACATGATGGGATTGATTGATTGATTGGGTTGTAGGACTAAATGGTGAAGTTATCAGTCCTGCAATTCCAAAGTTACTTGTGGAAGAGAGAGAGGGTCCACTAAAAATAGACTAATCCAGTCAGAGGGATCAAACCATAAAATGAGGAAGTTAAAAAACACAGTAGAAGACATAAAAATAGACCAAATCTAAAAACTGGAAAACAAAGGGATTAAAAAGTGGTCTTTGCATGGGGAGTGGCCATAGGTCCCAAACCCAGAAAACACGAAGAGATCCCCCAACCACATCTACCCTGACCCTGCCCCAGGAGTAAAGCAAAACCTTATACCTGAAAATAAAAACCACTTTCACAGAGGAAAGTGAGGACCAGTTCAACCATCTGTGAATTGTCTGCTAATATAAAGAAAGAAATCTGGAAGGCTATACTTAGTATGATAGGGCAAAAGAAGGAGGCATTCTACCAATATATGGGATACTGTGAGTCTGACTCCACAGCCACATCATGCTGCTGGCTCGTTATGCAAGAGAGAACTATGGTTAAGCTTGGTACGACCAATGCATAGACAGCATAAGACAGTGGAAAAGGGCCAAACTGCAGTAGTCTCCTTGACTGTGCAGAGTTTATTACTGAGAGCAGTAGCAAACCAGATTTCATTCCACTTTTTGCCAAAGAAAGATTTGATGTGGATACGCATATCTGCACCTGGAATCATGAAAGGGAATTGGGGGGGGGGGGGGGGGGGGGGTGAGTAAGTATCTGCCCCTCTGGCCAAACAGACAGCCAGTTCATTCCCTGGGATGCACACACAACTTGGGACCCAGAGAAAGACAACTGAGCAGGCAGCATGGCCAAGGGCGGGGAGAAGGTCATGGATAGCAGATAACAAAGGCTGGCAAGAGTAGCATTGGTTTATAGCCTGCAGGCTGCTCATTGAGTCTGCACATATCAAAACACTGTGGAGGGAGGCCTGAGTAACAAAATGGATGGCCCTGTTAACTGCCAGCAGCTCTGCTGTGAACACACTACATGATCCTAGCAGTAAATGGTGTTCCAGTCCAGTAGGAGACATGATAGTGTATCCCACCTTATCTATCGTTTTAGAACCATCAGTATAGAAGATGATAGCGCATTGGAACTCTGCAAGGATGGAACGTACAAGACGCTGAAAGACCATAGGGATGACACAGACCTTAGGACCCTGGAATAGGTCAGTCCTAATCCATGTACTAAGCCCCATTCAAGGAAGGATGCGAGAGGAAATACACAGGGCACATTCCAGTGAGTGGAGATGGAGATCCCAACAGAGGGAAGTGAGAGAGACATTCCCACCAGCAGTCCCACCCTTGGGAAGTTATCAGGAGGGAGACACCCCCTTGTTTGCAAAGAGGGTAAGGTACATGGGATGGTCAGGGAAGGGGCAAATAATGATTGCATAAGTAGCCAGGAGTTGGCTCGGTCGTATTTGTAGAGGGGAAAACCCTGCTTCAGTGAGGAGACTGTCAGACTGTCAGTGGGACTAGTGTGAAAGGCACCAATAGCCAGACACACCCCACAATGATGAACAGGATCAAGTAGTTTCAGAGTAGAAGGAGCTGCTGAGCCATAAACCTGACTACCATAACCTAATCTGGACAAAACAAGAGCAGTGCTCTAAAGATGGAGAAGAGTAGCACGGGTCTGCACCCCACAATGTGCGGGCCAGGAGGCAGAGAGCATTAAGCTTCTGCATGCATGTGGTCTTCAGATGGCAAATATGGGCAGCCCCTTCAGTTTTTTTATAAAAAGTAAGTCCCAAGAGACAGGACTGCCATACACCATCCAGGCACTAGTCACCTAAATAAAGTTCTGGATCGAGGTGATGTGTGAGTCAATGGCAAGAATGCGTAACCCATGTTTTGGAGGGAGAAAACTGGAAGCCAACTGGAAGCACAGGAGAGGGCTCATGCAGAGGCCAGTCAGATGGCATCTTTGAGCTGGCATTCCGTAGATGCTACCATGTGAGAGCTGTACCAAATGCAAAAATCAACAACATACAACACTGAGGTAACCAGAGGCCCAACATAGGTTACAAGCCTATTGATGTCAATGAGGAGGAATGAGGCACCTAACAGAGAACCCTGTGGGATACTATTCTCCTGGATCTGAGGGGTTCTGAGTGAAGTGGCAATTTGAACCCGGAAGAACCAGTGGGATAAACTCTCATGGATTAAATATCTGAAGATGGCCACAAAAGCCCCATCTGAAGAGGACCGCAAAAGCCCCAGTCATGGAGGGTAACTAAAATGCGATGGTGCCAAGCAGTGTCGTATGCCTTATGTAGATCAAAGAAGATGGTGACGAGGTGCCAGCAGTTAGTGAAAGCCTGTTGGGCTGCTGTTACCAATTTAAGTAAATGGTCAGTTGTCAATTGTCCTTACTTTAAGGCCCCGAGATTCAAATACCCAACATAATTGGAAGCTAACCATCCTCTCTAGCAGTTTACAAAGCAAGATGGCCAGGATGATCAGGCGGTAGCTGTCAAGAAATGTCAGGTTCTTCCTGGGCTTAAGGACGGGGATAACTATGTTGTCTCTCGCCATTGCGAGGGGAAGGCATCTGTGGACCAAATCAGCTGAAGACCTTGAGTAGATTTTGCCTCTGCATAACATCCAAGTTTCGGATCATCAGGCTGTGGATGGAATCCAGGCCAGGTCATTATGGTTGGTTGGTTGGTTGGTTGGTTAGTTAGTTTAAAAGGGTGGGGGATCAAACTGCTAGGTCATCAGTCCCTCGTTCCGATTAAAAATATTCTACAAGGGTGGGAGAAAAATAATCGCAACGTACAAAACACAGCTGGAGGAAAGGAGAAAACCACAAGAATGACAGAAGGGCAACAAACACTACAATGGACAAAATCAGTCAAGAAAACCACAGAGAGAAGCAAGAAACATGTAGAACAGATCAAAACAAGAAAGCAGTTTACAATGGCTGGCTGACCATGAGAATAAAAAGGAGAAGCCAGGCCCCTCTGCAACACATTAAAACCTCCAACCTAAAAGCACTAGGGTGGAGGACACAGAGGGACAAAGGACATGCACTAAAACTTAGATCAAATGATAAAACCCATCCTCACGAATAAAATGTAAAGCTAAAGCTGCTGTTGAGGCATTGTCACCCAACACTGAAGGTAGGGTGCTGGGAAAGTTAAAAGTCCGCCGCAGAGCAGCTAAAAGTAGGCAGTTCAGCAAGAGGTGGACGACAGTTATTTGTGAGCCACAGCGACACCGAGGTGAGTCCTCACGACGGAGGAGGTTACCACGCATTAGCCACATATGGCCAATCAGAGCCAGCAGAGGACAACTGATTCCCTGCAAAAGGACTGCTTGGAAGACTTCCACACATTCGTAGTCTCCTTAATGACACACAGTTTGTTGTGCATACCGTTACGCCATTCCATCTCCCAAAGCCAAAAAACCCTGCGGCGTAAGAAAGAACACAGGTCAGTTTCGGAGATGCCAATCTCCAGAAGCGGTTTCCACATAGCCAGTTTGGCCAGCCTGTCAGCAAGTTCGTTGCCTCGGATTCCAACATGTCCTGGGGCCCACACAAACACCACTGAACGACCAGACCATTCCAGGGCAAAGATGGACTCCTGAATAGACGCTACCAAAGGATGGTGAGGGTAGCATTGGTTGATAGCTTGTAGGCTGCTCAAGGAGTCAGTACACAGAAGAAATGACTCGCCAGGGCATGAGCGGATGTGCTCAACAGCATGAGATATGGCCTCCAGCTCTGCAGTGAAAACACTGCAGCCATCTGGCAAGGAGTGCTGTTCAATATGTCCACCATAAACATATGAAAAGCCTATGTGACCATCAGCCATCGAGCCATCGGTGTAAACCACTTCATGGCCATGGTACACGTCGAGAATTGAGAGGTGGCGATAGCGGAGAGCCGCACGGTTAGAGTCCTTAGGGCAATGCGAAAGGTCCAGAAGAATCTGCAGCCTAGGTGTACATCATGGAGGTGTACGTGAATGGACCTCGAGGAGAGGTGGTAACGTGAAGGACTCCAGTTCGGACAGAAGCGACCGGACGTGAACTGCAATCATTAAGCCTTGACCTGGGCCGCTGATGCGGGAGATGATCTGCTGTGGTTGGGAAAAGGAGACAGTAATTCGGATATGCAGGAGAACTATGAACATGTGCAACGTAACTGGCAAGCAGTTATGCACGCCTAACCTTCAACAGAGGGGCTCCAGCCTCCACCAGGACATAGTCAAGGTGGGATTGAACAAGGGCTCTGTACGAGCTGCAGCAGTGTAGAGCTATCTGCACCCCAGTTGGTGTTCCTCAGGCAGTGGAGGGCATTTAGGTACTACCAGCACTTCCACTTAAGCTAAGATGCAGAATCCACATCAATTGGGCTTCGAAAAGTTTAAAGAGCACATGATTGCGCCTTTTGGATGGCTCCCTGTAGACACTGCTCAGCAACACCAGAATTGGAGGAGCAATACGAAATCCAGAAATCATCCGCATACAGAGAATGGGAGACCGACAGCCCTACAGTTGCTGCTAGATCATTAATAGCCACTAAATATCGAGAGACACTCGATACAGAGTCCTGCGGAATGCTATTCTCCTGAATATGGGGGGAACTATGGGAGGCACCTGCTTGGACACGAGAAGTACGGAGCAAAAGGAAGTTTTGGATAAAAATCAGGAGCAGGCCCCGAAGAGCCCACTCATACAATGTGGCAGAGATATGTGTTGCCAGGTCATGTTGTATGCTTTACACAAGTTAAAAAAGACAGCAACCATAGGTTTGGAGAAGGCTGTTCAGATGGCAGACTCTAGGTACACAAGACCATCAGTGGCAGAGCGACCCTGGCAGGAAGCCGCCCTGACATGAAGCCAGTAGGCCACCTGACTCCAAGACCCAACCCAACGCCGACACATCATACGTTCCAGCAGCTTACAAAGAAAGTTAGTGAGGCTGATGGGCTGGTAGCTATCCACATCAAGCAGGTTTTTACCGGGTTTGAGCACCGGAATGATGGAGCTCTCCCGCCATTGCGATGGAAAAACACCCTCACACCAGATCCGGTTGAAGACGACGAGCAAATGTCGCTTGTAGTCAGACGAGAGATGTTTAATCATCTGACTGTGGAACTGATCTGGCGCAGGAGCTGTGTCAGGGCAATGTGCAAGGGTGCTGAGGAGCTCCCACTCTGTAAATGGGGCATCATAGGGTTCACTGTGGCCTGAAGTGAACGAGAGGACTTTCCTTTCCATCCGCTGTTTCAGGGTAGTTCTACGATGCAGAGGCTCAAGCACAGTGCTCAGCAATCGCGTTTGTGTCGGTAGATAACACATCATTGATGTTAATGCCAGGGACACCTGTTGAGGTCTGGTACCCAAAAAGACGTCTGTTCTTCGTCCAGACTTGGGAAGGTGATGTATAGGACCCAATGGTTGACACGTAACTCTCCCAACACTTCTGTTTCCATTGTCTTATAAGCTGGCGAATGCAGACACAGAGCCGCTTGAAGGCTATTAGGTGCTCTAGTGAAGGGTGCCACTTACATCACTGTAGAGCTCGCCAACACTCTCTAAGTGCCTCAGCAACTTCCAGCGACCACCAAGGGACTGTCTATTGCCAGGGGCACACTAAAGAATGAGGGATCGCATTTTCCGCTGCAGAAATGATCGTTGTAGTGACCTGCTCAACAACAGCATCAATGGCACCTTGTGCAGGACATTCTGCAGTGACAGCAAAGGTGAAGGTTTCCCAGTCTGCCTTGTTTTAAGCCCATCTGGGTAGGCATCCATGGGCAGGATGCCGAGGGAATGACAGGAAGATGGGGAAGTGGTCACTACCACAGAGGTCATCATGTGCCCTCCAGTGGATAGAGGGGAGAAGGCCAGGGCTGCAGACCAAGAGATCAATGGCCGAATATGTGCCATGTGCCACACTGAAATGTGTGGGGGCATCTACATTTAAGAGGCACAGGTTGAGTTTTGACAAATTTTCAACCTCCCTGCCTTGGCCAGTAAGCATGGCCCCATCCCACAGGGGGTTATGCGCATTAAAATCTCCCAAAAGTAGGAAAGGTTTAGGGAGTTTATCAATCAGTGCAGTTGATGTGTTCAGGGGTACCGCACCATCTGGAGGAAGATATACATTGCAGACTTATTTCCTGCATTGTCCTTATCCTGATGGCCACAGCTTCAAAGGAGGTTTGAAGGGACACAGGTTCACTACATACTGAGTTCAGGTCATTGACACAAACTGGAGTGATGGCATGTGAAGAAGTAAGAGCCTGCAAGAATTCCCATTTAGTGAAAGGTTCATTATAGTATGCAGCCGGGGGGGGGGGGGGGCGGGGAGGGGGGAGGGTATTTAAACACAGGGAGGTTTCTTGAACTTGTCATTTCTGATAGAGAAAGGTAGCAGGATAGAAAGAGGATGCCAATGCTGTCACAACGTGTGTTGTGATGTGTTCTGCAAAGAGTAGTGGATCAGTAAACAGAGCACCCTGGAGGATAAGACCTTGGACAGCAGATTGTCACTCACAGCCCAGAAGGCTACAGAGCTTGTAACAAAACCTGCGATGAAGAGGCATACATCCCTAGGTAGGAAACATAGCACTCCCAGCATTCCTTTTTACTCTGCTTAGTAAGACAGAGAGCCTTAGTACAGAGACGCTTAAATGCAACAAAGTTGGTGCCGTCAGCAGTGCTGGATAGCAAAAGCTATGTCCTTGGTCCACCATACTACTGGTCAACGTGGGGCACCTGTGGATAGAAGGGTAACACTGCCAGCAACATGAAGAATAGAGGCAGAGACGCCTTGCATGACTGCATCAATGCAATCCAAGAGAGAGGTGTTTAAGTGCACAGCCTGCGTACATGAAGGCCAATTGGCTCTGCAGAATGCCCAATGTGAGCATCTGTCTCCCTGGTGGCGGCACAGGAACGATGGAATCTCCAGAAAGTGGTCACTGTCACAAAGATCATCATGGAGTAGTCTATGCAGGGAAGCCACGAGAGCAGGATAGGACATCGTGAGATCAATTACAGTAATGGTGCCATGAGTGGCACTGAAGTGGTTAGGGGAACCATCATTGAGGAGAGAGAAATTAAAGTCTGTAGTAAGTTGATCAATTAGAAGACCCCTACCCATCGAAGTGGCTCTTCCCCACAGGGGGTGGTGTGCACTGAAATCCCCAAGGAGGAGATACGGAGTGGGAGTTGTATTAAGGTAGACAGTTCAACATTAGGAAGTGGCCTACCTGGAAGGAGGTAGACATTGCAAATGGTAATTGCTGGGGTTGTTTACACTCTAGCTGCTATTGCTTCCAGGTTGGTACAAAGGTGGGTCCAGTTACTGATGACACTGGTGCGAACTAAAGTGGACACCCCTTCAGATGCTATACCGGTGCCGGCATGGTTCCGACAGAATGCTCGATAACCATGAACCATTGAAGAGTGGTCATCATGGAAGTGCATCTCATGAAGAGCAAGATAGAACACATATCACGAGGAAATGAGGTATTGTATTTCTGGTAGGGGGTTGACAATATCTGTTGCAATTCCACTGGATTAGCATGTGGTGGGAAGCCCAGGTTAGACAAAGAAGCAGATAGGAGGTCATGTCACCTGGTCAGTGGTCACTGCTGATGGGGTGACATCCATAAATAAGATGTCAGACTCTGGATGCGAGGGAGGAGATGACACCTCCAGGATCACCAGGTGTGCGGGGGGGGGGGGGGGGGGGGGGGGTCCTAGGAGTTAGGTTCCTCCTTCTCTTGTTGTGTTAGTAGGCTCCCAACCTGAGAGATGCTGGGGGGGGGGGGAGGGGGGGGGAGGAGTGGTCCTGCAGGTGATCCCCATTACCAGCAGGTGCCACTGAAGGGGCGTACTGCTTTGGCCAAGGAGGTGGGGGTGGGGGGGGGGGGGAGCACCCAGAAGGGAGGGCATGGGAGCCCCAGGGATAGGGAAGGGGAGAAGGGGACAGGGCTGAGGTAAGGAAGAGGCAAAATTTGAAGAAAGAGACACCTGGTGGAGTCTGTCATATTTTTGGAGAGCCTCAGCATAAGATGCAGGGACTTGTACTCTTGGATCTTCTTTTCTCTCTTGCAAGTTGGGCAATCTGGCAATCATGGAGAGTGGCAGTCATGGCAATTGACACAAGGGTGGCGTAACACAGGGGCTTCGCTCATGGAGTGAGTGTCCATAGTCACCACACAGAGGGTCTGCCATACAACAGGAATACATATGATGAAAGTGCAGGCACTGAAAGCACCTCATATGTGGCAGGTCATACAGCTTCCAGTCACATTTGTAGCACATAACCTTAACCTTCTCTGGGATGGCATCTCCCTCGAAAGCCAGAACAAAGGTGCCAGGGATGTGGTTGTCTTTACGAGCCTTCTGCACACATCAAACAAAATGAACACTCCATCGCTCCATATCAGCCCAGAGTTCCTCATTAATTTGCAAGATGATGTCCTCTGAAAAATCACTCCCTGGACCATATTCAGAGACTGGTAAGGTGTTATACATATCAGGACATTGCCAAGACGATCACAAGCACAAAGAGCTGCAGATCGGGTGGCAGGAGCAGCTTTGATCAACAAGAGCCTGACTGTATTTTACTGGGAGACTCCACTTCACCAAACTTGTCCTCTATATTCTCCACAAAAAAACAATGGCTTTGTGGCTGTGAATGTGTCCCCACCCATCCTAGTACAGACCAGGCAGCAGGGAAAGCGTTTCATCCCAAGACAACGAGCCTGACCCTCCTCCCAGGGTGTAGCCAGCAAAGGCAAGGCTGCGAGGTCATATGAAGTAGCATTCAATAGTCCTTTACCATTCAAAGAGAGAGCTGTTTGAGAACAGCCAGATGTTTGCAGTTTGATACGCTTCATGCGCCAAGCATCCACTCGGGTATCACCTACTCCAATCAGGGGCTCTGCCATGTGTGCCACCAAGCCACAGCAAGAGCTGTCTGGCATGGTGACCGTTGCCGTGAGCTCCAATGCTCCAAAATGACATGTACCCCTTCCATGGCATACATGGGGAGACAATCGCTCAGGTATCAGTAGTGTGATCCCTGCATTATCAGATGGCTCAGCCAGATGGGTACACAACAGCCCTACCGCACAAATGGGTAAACATGTTGGTGACCTAACGAGGTAGAGGGTGGCTACGGCTGCAAAGGAATATGGGACGGAAGGGGGCAGAGAAATCCATGCCATAGACGCAAGGGAGGGAGTTCTTTCCCAAATGGCTCACACGAAAGACTGAACATTTAAAAATGGGGGTCAGACCCCAAGAGGGGACCAAATTGCCAAAAAGGATAAATGAACATGCAATAGGAACAAATTTGCAATTAATACAAGGAAACGGGTAGACAGCCAGGTCGATTTAAATCACAACACCGAGAGAGGGGATGGAGAGGGCAGCGGGGAAAGAGCGAGAATGTGGGGGGAGGGGCATGGTGAAGGAAATACAGCGCATGAAGGAAGAATGGGCTGTAATAGCTTGGGGCACAGGCTGTGCCATGCACGAACTCACAAAAGAACCATGAGCCGCCGAGGGAGGGAGGGGGGAGTGAATGATGGAGTTTCTCATGCTTCTGTTTAGTATTTGTTGCACTCCAGTAGTGGCAATTTTGCTTAGTGACAAAACCATTCAGGTGAAAATGAGCCTCATCATAAAACAAGATGATGATAAATGAAGACCACTCAGTCACATCATTAGTGAACTGCAGTGCATGTTTGGGATCCTGGAGCTTTAATTCCTACACCAATTGGATTTCCTAAGCACTGTTTACGGCCTTTTTGCAGAATTCGATGCAGTGATAATCATTGCACATTTAAAGAACTTGCACACTTATGAATTGAGAGGTTAGGATTATCACAAACAGACCGATTTACACACTCTACAAATTTGACCATCCTTGAGGACCTTTGTTGCCCGGATTTCTATTTGGCCAGTGTTGAACCGGTCTCCACAAATGTTTTGAACATTTTTGCGTAAGGTAAACACTTTGAGCATGATTTAGATCATACAACACATGACCACTGCAAAGTTTCCTTGTGCTACAGTTGTTTAATCACTATTTTTGTAAAATTCTAACATGGAATGCATGTTCTACTCCCAAGAAGTACTCCACATTGCCGGAATTCCTATGGGCCAAGCAAGTGATGAACGTACCCTCCCCCCCCCCCCCCCCTTTTCTCCTCAGATTTGTTGCTTGTTGCGTCTTGTGCAGACAGCTCTTCAAACATGAACTTTCTTTTGAGACATTCTGTATAAGAAATGTTGCATTTATGTTAGCAGTCACAGCAGTCAGACTTTCCAATAAATGTTCTGACAAATGCTCTTTATTCAATGACAATATATGAGAGGCAGTATCCAACACAAGAAGCGGCATGACAGGTACTATTAAAAAGTTTGTAGAAGTGTGATACGCCTTCACTGTTATCTGTTAGATGAGAGAAAGAAAGATGCATGCCACAGTACCCTGTCAGAAGCCAAACTAATGAACAACTTTTCCCGTTATAGCTGCATCCCCACTGTTTTACAGCATTAAAAATCACCACACAGCACCGTGAGTCAAAGTAACTCATAGTTAACAATGTCAATTAAGGCAGAAAATTGTGGAATCAAGACAATTTACAGGTTGTTGCACTGAAAAGAAAAATCTCTAGTCAATAAGAAGGTGACAACTCCAGAGCTTTCCTGAAGATATTAAGAACTGGCATTTTATATAATCCCATCTTGTTAAACCAATCATCTCACTCTCACTGCACCAACAGTCTTCATTTAAAAGAAGTCCCTACTGATTTCCACAAAATACGTTTATACTCTAGCAGGGACCGAACTGAAGCTCTACTACAGAACACACAATTTCAACACAGAAACTAATACAGTATAAGAGTCTTTTTGTCTGGACAACAACAAAGTGGAAATACCTTCATCAAAAGCTTTAAGCAAATCTGTTGCATTCATTAAATATTAATTTTTGTTTCTGATCAGATATGCAGCTCTATTTATTGTTTCTACACAAGAATTTGTGGAACTGGAATAGAAAATCACCACCACCACCACATTTTGGGAATGATGACCCAAGCATGAGAAACTATTGTTTTGTTTGTCAGTCACTGATTTATGAAGGAAGCAATCTGTTACATTTAAGTGGATCACATGAATGTTACAGCAAAAAAACACACTGTTCTGTAATTAAGTGCTGTAATTTTACAGTGACTTTCATTCTTTCAAGAAACCAAATAATGTTATGCTAACATACAGCACAAGAGAATTTGACTGCAATTAATTACTTGCTAAAGCTCACGTATGAGCTGATTCCAGTGTGCACACAGAACCGGAGCCTTCACAAACAGCATGTCATTTGAATTATTTGCCACCATGCACAGTTAATATACAACAAAGATTTCACATGAATGCTTGGTGGGTGTCAGTCATCATTCTTCACGAAACAACTCTTGCACACACTGCTACGTCCACTCCTGGAAGTATCAGGTATAACGGATAATGCAAAATCATAATTAAGAAAGGCTCTCCATACTACTATATTTTCTGCAATCCTCTTCCAGTTGCTCCACTCTCCAAGTGTTTATCACATTTTTACTTCATCTTTTTACCCCTTCCTATGGACCCTGAGCCATTTCCATAGCAATCTTTGCCCATCGTTCATTATTTGTTATAACAGGAAGTTCATCCCAGTCCTACAGTGTTGGGGTACTTAACAGTAGTAGTCTGCTCTGACTTACAAGTTACTTTATACAGGTATACAAGGAAGAATGTTCCTGTCCTATACCTAAATATTGGCCAATCATTCAAGCAATAAAGAGTATTAAACATTATCCTAAAAAGCATACCTTAAGAGAAATGATCACCAGTTCAATAGAAGAACTGTGTTTCACAGTAGTGAAAATGAGCAAGTGCTCACAGCTCTTAGGGTATGCATTTTAGAGTCCATATGCACTAGATATTTTTGCTTTAAATAATCATTCTTGCCATGTCCCTGAACACTGACCATTCCTCTTGGGACAACCTGCACATGTTTACATATATAATGAGAAAAATGGCTAGTTTGAAAAAGCCACTGCTCCTCTTATTCTATAACAACTCTTGTTTTATACAATTCTTCTAAGAAAGCAATTATGTAACTTTACGCAGAATACTATCAGTTATTTATATGCTGGATAAATCAAGATTCATTTAATATAAACATTAGTGTTATGTGAAATTTACATCCCTGATTCCAAATTTTCTGATAAACTGTAGGAAGAGTGGCTAATGATGTATTGATTTTATTTGTCTTTGAATATCTGGAAATTCTCAATTTGGCAACTTATTATAAACTTTCACACCACAACATAAATCCCCCTTCTGAACCCTAAATTATGATGCATGGTCTATATGGACAGTATTTTTACTTGAACTGTGGTAGTGAATTGTCCAGTTCATTCTGAATTTACTCATTATTACCTGCAAGTACCCTTAACATGTATAGATACTATCACATAAGTGTAAATCTGTATGCACACTGCCACTTGTATTGTAAACATGTTTCTTGCTCATTTGCTACACGTTTGCGAACTGTCAAGGTCTCCACACAGGTAACAAATGTCTTTCGTAATGTATTCACGATTTCTGCTATGTTATGCTTAGTGACAAAGACAATACAATGACATGTGATGCTGCACTGTTAATATCCAAAAGTTTAAGCAAATGAAGACGAATGTGTGGCCATCTTTAGTGCACTAACACAAATTACAGAAGAAGGTATCAGTATAATCTGCTACTGATGCTGGTGCTGAATACAGAAGATGGCACCAGTTTCCAAACTTCACTAGAATTTCGTACACCGATTTTAATATTTTGGTCAATACAGTAGCACTATTTAAAGGAAAGGTAACTGAAAAAATACATGTAATTTAAATATATCCTTTACCAAATTTTTATTCCACATTGCTTAATAATGACACAGACACAGTCATACAGAACTACTTCCCCACTTCTGTACTGCTCATTGGGACTGACTGTGACAGGGGAACCAGTGTTAGCTGCTTGCTACCAAACCCAAATACACTGAAAACTCCAATCTTTAATTCCTAATCTGCTTCATACAGCACACTATAATTCATGCTTTGCTATTGGCCTTTGCAATAGTGGCTGGTCTCTCGATCTGCATGCCACTTATTTGCCAAATGTGCTTCATTCATCTGCTTTTTTGTCCTGCTTCTGCAATATTTTCTAAGAAGTAGCAAATCACTTTGTCCCTTCCTTGGATGCTTTCGTCTTTTCACGGTTATCTTTATATTCTTCAATTCTTACATTCTATAAGCACTTCTAAGACTCACATGATGTCACACCCCAAAATTTCTGCCTTACACACCCCAATATCACATTGTTTGTGAAACAATGAAATACCACATAAACTCAAAACTTGGAATATACACATATGCTAGTACCATGCAGCGTTGATGTGCAGTAACTGGTCAGAAACACTGTTTCTCTGATCTGTACCAACACTGCTATAGATAGCCATTTCTGTGTTTCAAAACATGTTTGCAATATGTTGCAACCATCTGCCCCCGGCAGCCAGAAGCGTAGTTGGAAAGGTCTTGAAAAGTCTCAAGTGCAACACTTACAAATCCCATAATTCCCTGAAAAGGGTTCTGCAACACATTTAGTCATCAACTTTAAACAATATTATTACTGCATACATTCTTCTTTGGCCTTTAAGAATATTCCAATGGCATTACTGACTGGAACTGTATAAAGTATGCTAGCAATCAAGTCTCCTGGTCAATGTAATGAGAGAGCTTTGTAAGTGAAAAAGCCTTTTTTTGTTAACTTATCAATGTGTTGTGCCACCTCAAATATTTATCCATACTGATGCCTAGAAGTTCACACGAGGCCTCATCCACCAGTAAGCTATTTTTATTTGTTTAGAATTGCATAACATGAGGTTTTCTAAAACTGATTTTTAAACTGTTCACTGTAAATCAGTTTTAAGATAGTTTCATTACTCTCCTGGCCATGTCATATGTTTGTGCCCTTTATCAGTATACTACTCTCAGCAGCAAACAATAGCTTTTGAACAGTTCTCCAATGTCAAATTTATGTGGCTTAAAACAAGTGCAAGCTAAGCACTGAACATTGTAGAAAACAATATTTAATGTTTCACCACTCCAAATTTAGTCTTGTGTATGTCTATCATGACCAGTTTTCTATTGTTAGGATATATGACTTCAACCATGGCCTTTAACCCCACTCAAGTTTAGTATCCCTAGTAGAATATTTGAATATTTATTACTGACACACACACACACACACACACACACACACACACACACACACACTTACTCAGTGGTCACAAATGTTTATCTGAAGGGTGTGTAAACCATGCCACATGGTGGCCACCAATGTTTCTATTAAATGACTGACTAAATTGGTCTATATGCAAGTTTATTAAAAGCTGGTTATAGGTGAGTTGCACATACATGACAACAATGGTGCTTCTTCAGTTTTCATAGCTAATCTTGAATATGTTTTCGAAAGGAACTGATTAGAAACAAACTTTGTGGAAACACTAATTCCTGTAGCTGGATCACAAACATTAAAAAATTACTGTGGGACCTGGAGAGTATCACTAACAGAATACAAGGTGTTGAAAGTTACTCCATCCCCGAAATGATCCACGCTACCATACCTAGATGAAGTAATGCTGTGAGTTACCATTAAAACGGTTTGACACATTGGAAAACTTTTGGCATACATTGTTATTTATCATTTAGTGCACAGCTGGGAGGGTAAGTGTTGTTATCTCAGTGATTGAAAAAAATGAATCAAAATTACCAAGAACCTGGCTACATGACTATTTATCAGTATGAAATTGCACCCATCTTGCCTCAACACATGCTCTCATTTGGTTGGGAAGGGTGTCAAAGCTAATCCTGCACATTCTATTGGGAACAAATCTGGGAATTTTGCTGGTCACAGAGTACCTCAACATCAAGCAACAGTTCATACAGACACATGCCACATGCAGACAAGCATTATACTGTTGAAAAATGGCACCACAATACTGTGGCATAAGTGATAATACATGAGGATGCAGGATGTCCATGACATACCATTTCACCATCAGAGTTCCCTCAATCACTATCAGCCATGACCTAAAATAATACCCAGTGGCTTCCACAGCATGATGGTTGGTTGGATGAGGGAGGGGACCAAATAGGGAGGTCATTGGTCCCATAATCTACACTGGCACAAACCAAGGGAGGAACATCACAAACAGTACATTCCAGTCAAAGAGGAAGCGAAAATGAACAAACAAAAGGAATGTAAGGGCAGCAGGAATAGGAAAGAACAGGAGGGAGTGGAGGGAAATTGCGAGGGAAGGGTGCTCCAGAAATGCTACGTATGTTGGAGCGCCAGCACTGCCTCCAACCCATCCTGATCTCCACACTACAGCACGATCATGACACAACAGGGACAACCCCAGGCAAAGAAGACACAAGAAAAGGGGGAAACAAAAGTGCACCAAAAACCAGACAAAACATAAGGAAAAAGGGGAGAGCACATGGCCGATGTGAAGGCACGGCCAAGGCCCCCATAACATAACCAATGCTAACTGAGGGACTCCAATTCCAGAGGGAAATTCAAGGACTTAAACCCATGAGGACAAACCACTTTTGGTGTAGGAAACCAAGGAGAGTTGTAATCATGTGAGGGTCATCCACTAAAACTCAGGACATGGAATGTGGAAGGACATATTTAGTATGAAGGGCCGAAAGGCAGGGGCAGCCAAGCAAAATATGGATCATAGTGAGGTGGGCCTAGTACGGCCAATACAAAGATGGCAGAGGATGGTAGCTTGCCACCTGGAGAGCAGAGGGAAGAATGCCATCTGGTAGGAGTCCATTTGATTGAGCAAAGTTTACTAGCCAAGGGGGAGGGGGAGGAGGCCTCCCAACAATCATCCCATGACTGAGCACAAAGGGATTTGATGTAAAGCTGCAAATCCACCTCTGGGAGGGGGAGGGGGGGTGTCAGGGCGAACAGTGGGGTAGGTGGGTGCCTCCCCAGCCAAACGATCAACAAGTTCATTAGCCAGGATACCTACATGCCTGGCAATCCAAAGGAAAACAACCAAGTAAGCAGTATCACCAAGATCAGCAAGGTCACGCATGGCAGACACCGTGGGATGGCAGGAAAATACTGAGCGATAGCCTGAAAGGTACTCACTGAGCCAATGCATGACAAAACTTGAGTGAAGGAGGACCATTTAATAAAGCAGAGGACCTGATAGATGGCCATTAATTCTGCAGTAAACACACTACATGTGGCAGGCAACAAATGGTTTTCAATTCCAACAGAAGATGTGAAGGCATATCCCACATGATCCGGAATAAACAATGGAACACCATTGGAAAAATGGAGGCTATCAGATCCTGGAAGAGATCCATTGGAATCCCAGGCTGAAGAACTAACCAAGGGGGAGGGGGGGGGAGGGGAGGTGGCCAAGAGAGAACATGGGGAAGAGGGCAAGATGGGAAGATGGAAATCACGGCAGGGAGACGTGAAGCAGAGCCCAACTAGTAAACCAACCTGAGGGTGGGCAGTGGGTAGGCAATAGCCAGAAGCTAGAAAAAGAATAGAAGAGGAGGGGTGAGCAAGGGAGAGCAGATGGTGATAGCATGGGAAATCAGGAGCTGGGACCATTGAACTGGAAAAAGAGGGATCCCATTGTCAACCAGAATGCTACTGACAGGGCTAGTCCAAAAGACACCATTGGCTGAACAGTTACCATGATGGGGAACTGGGTTTAAGGGGAGCAGCATGGAAGATGCAACTGATCCATAAACTTGATAAACATAGTCAAAGTGATGCAGAAATAATACCAATAAAGCTGGAGACAGATCTAACAATCCGCCCCAGAGTTGTGGGCAACGAAGCGAAGGGCAGTGAGTTCAATAAAGCAGCCAACCTTCAGACGACACATATGGGGCAACCACCTAAGCTTCTTGTCAAAAAGGAGACCCAAGAAACAGAACTGGGGGGTCATGGTCAATTGTTAGGCATCAAGATACAGCTCCGGATCAGGATGGACCACAGTATGGTGACAAATCCACCATCCTTGACTTGTGAAAACACACTTGACCTCTTAGCAACAAATAATCCAGAGTTAATAACGAGCATCGAAACCAATACAAGGATTAGTAAACACAGGGTTGTCATAGTGAGACTGAATATTGTAATCCCAAAAAATAAGGGAAAAATATACCTATTCAAAAAAGCAGATAAAAATTCACTTGACGCCTTCCTGAGAGAGAATCTCCACTCATTCCAAATTATTAAGTGTAGACCAGATGTGGCTTGAATTCAAAGAAATAGTATTTGCAGCAATTGAGAGATTTATACCAAATAAACGACAGAGCTGATCCGTCTTCGTACACAAAATGGGTTAGAACACTGTTGCAGAAACAACGAAACAAACATGCCAAATTTAAACAGAAGCAAAATCCCCAAGATTTGCGATCTTTTACAGAAGCTCGAAATTTAGTGCAGACTTCAATGCAAGATGCTTATAACAGTTCCCACAAAGAAATTTTGTCTCAAAACCTGGAAGAAAATCCAGAGATATTCTGGTCGTATGTGAAGTATGTCAATGGCAAGAAACAATCAATGCCTTCTCTGCGTGAAAGCAATGGAGATACTATCGAAGACAGTACTGCCAAAGCAGAGTTACTAAACACAGCCTTCCGAAATGACTTCACAAAAGAGGACAAAGTAAATATTCCAGAATTCAAATTGAGAACAGCTGCCAACATGAGTAACGTAGAAGTAAATATCCTCCGAGTAGTGAAGCAACTTAAATCACTTAATAAAAGCAAGTCTTCTGGTCCAGACTGTATACCGATTAGGTTCCTTTCAGAGTATGCTGATGCAATAGCTTCATACCTAACAATCATACACAACCGCTGGCTCGAGGAAAGATCCGTACCCAAAGACTGGAAAGTTGCACAGGTCAAGAAAGGTAGGAGTAATCCACTAAATTACAGGCCCACATCGTTAACGTCGATATGCAGCAGGATTTTGGAACATTTATTGTTCTTGAACATTATGAATTACCTAGAAGAAAACAGTCTATTGACACACAGTCAACATGGGTTTAGAAATCATCATTCCTGTGAAACACAACTAGCTTTATTCACATGAAGTGTTGAGTGCTATTGACAAGGTATTTCAGATTGACTCCATATTTCTGGATTTCCAGAAGACTTTTGACACTGTACCACACAAGCAGCTCATACTGAAATTGCGTGCTTATGGAATATCGTCTCTTATGTGACTGGATTAGTGACTTCCTGTCAGAGAGGTCACAGTTCATAGTAATTGACGGAAAGTCATCGAGTAAAACAAAAAGTGATTTCTGGCGTTCTCCAAGGTAGTGTTATAGGCCCTTTGCTATCCCTTATTTATATAAATGATTTGGGAGACAATCTGAGCAGCTGTCTTGGGTTGTTTGCAGATGACACTGTCGTTTATCAACTAATAAAGTCATCAGAACATGAAAACAAATTGCTAAAAGATTTAGGAAATATATCTGAATGGTGTAAAAACTGGCAGTTGACCCTAAATAATGAAAAGTGTGAGGTCATCCACATGAGTGCTAAAAGAAATTCGTTAAACTTCGGTTACACGATAAATTGGTCTAATCTAAAAGCCATAAATTCAACTAAGTACCTAGGTATTACAATTACGAACAACTTAAATTGGAAGGAACACATAGGAAATGTTGTGAGGAAGGCTAACCAAAGACTGCATTTTATTGGCACGACACTTAGAAAATGTAACAGATCTACGTCAGTCCGTCCTCTTTTAGAATACTGCTGCATGGTGTGGGATCCTTACCAGATAGGACGACTGAGTACATCGAAAAAGTTCGAAGAATGGCACCACGTTTTATATTATCGCAAAATATGGGAGAGAGTGTCACAGAAATGATACAGGATTTGGGCTGAACATCATTAAAAGAAAGGCGTTTTTCGCTGTGACAGAATATTCTCACGAAATTCCAATCACCAACTTTCTCGTCCAAATGTGAAAATATTTTGTTGACACCAACCTACATAAGGAGAAAAGATCACTAAGATAAAATAAGGTAAGTCAGAGCTCGTACGGAAAGATATAGGTGTTAGTTCTTTTTGCGCACTATACGAGATTGGAATAACAGAATTGTGAAGGTGGTTCGATGAAGCCTCTGCCAGGCACTTAAATGTGAGTTGCAAAGTATCCATGTAGATGTAGAAGGGGAGAGAATTTAAAACCGTAAAAGAGTGTCCACATGCAAGCATGCCCGATAACACCGGGGGCTGTCGTTCCGCAGAGGCCACCAAGTGGGAGCTAGACCAAACACACAGAAATCATCCACATACAGAGCAGGAGTGACCAACAGTCTGACAGAGGCCACAAGTCCATTAACAGTGCTGAGAAAAAAAAAAAGAGGACACAGAATATGGAGCCCTGTGGAATGCCATTTTCCTGGATCTGCAGAGAGCTGAGAATGGTGCCAACCTGAACTGCGAATGACCAGTGGGACAGGACGTGGTGAATAAAAATTGGCATAGGCCTTATGAAGATAAGAGAAAACTGCGACAAGATGGAGGCACTGAGAAAAGGCTTTCAAAACTGCAGTATGCAATCGAAGCACATGATCCACTGGAGACAGCCCATTCCGAATGCTGTACTTGGAAGGAGATAACAGGCCCTGAGATTCGAGGATGCAACTGAGCCGACGAGACACCATCCATTCTAGTAACTTACAGGGGACTTTTGGTCACGCTAGTTGACCAGTGACTATCAAGGGACAACAGATCCTTGCCAGGCTAAAGGATAGGAACCACAATACTGTCTCTCCACTGAGAGGGGAAAATGCCTTGGAGCCAAATATGGTTAAACACTTGAAGGAGACATTGTCATTTTGGAGGACTGAGGTATTTAGAGAATTGGTTATGGATGAAATCAGGGCCAGGTGCGGAATCGTAGGAAGAAGATGGGGCCAGAAGAAGCACCCTTTCATTATAAGGTTCATTGTAGGACTCTACCTGACAAGAGCAAAACAGGCAAGAAACTTCAGCCTGGTGTTTCTGGAGGAGGAAGGCTGCTGGATAGGAGGCCGACATTGATGCTATGGCAAAATAGTTGTGAGATGTTCTGCAAAAACTGATGGATTTCTACAAAGGCCACCTGGAAGCACAAGACCCTGTAATGGATCTGGGAGATGTTATTTTTTTTACCGTATTTGTCGATACTGAATTGAAAATGTTTTCTTATATTTTTGTCAGAATTTATTATAATTTGTCTTATTATATGTTAATTTACTTCTGTTTTTGAGAGTAAAAGCATATTGATTACTATTAGAAAATGTATCGAAGAATAGCAAAGAAACTGATTGTGTAAAATATCTTTGACGTTGGAGTAGTCTTTGACTATAGTCAGTCCAAGTCGGAAGCTAACTCTTGGTGTGTGTTAACGGAAGAACAATGTGAAGGTCGCAGTCATAAATAATTTTGAATTATGTTAACTATTATTTTTGTATTATCTGAAAAGAAGAAACTACATTGGAAGAAACTGTATTTGAAACACCAAAATGAGAGAAACACGTTGAACCACGTCATTTTCAGCAGCCGACAACGATGCATTGTGGAATCATACTTAGACAACTGAAGCCAAGACTTATATTTGCTTGCAAACGTCTAATGGAAAAGGTACTGTCACGAAATATGGCAAATTTAAGTTTATAAAAAAATAGTGACCATATTTTCAACTTGTGAAATAGCCGGGATGCCATATTTCAACTGGGGGCTGACCCGGGATATTGTGTTCACGAGATCTTCAACAGTGCTACGAGGAAGAAAATTTGTGTGTGTTAATACCAGTTTCTTCAGAATGTAGTGATGTAAGTGTAAGTATGGATGTATGTGCTTAGAAAGTGCAGCAGCAGATTGGAGTTGGTGACCAAGGGGGATACAATGGGGTTACTGAAATCTAGTTTGTGTTGGTATAGGAGATGCAGAAGTGTTTGATGCTGGTGAGGAGGGCTAGGAATTTGATGTGGTAGTATCAGAACAATTTACCTAAAGGTTTCCACAAATTACTACAACCAGTCACATTTTTTTATTCTTCAATTTCTATTTTCCATTAGCAGTTTTGAATCGCCTAGCAATTCAACATCAAATGGTACATATTTACATTATATCTGCAGTATTATGGGGGTCATGTAAATGTGGCAAAATGTTTTATTGTGTAAATATTCTTGCAATAAAGCATTGTACCTACGTCTACACCATTACTCTACAATTCAAATAGCATTATTATTGTGCCATACCATATTTTACCTCTATCTGCATGATTACTCTGCAATTCACAATTAAGTGCCTGGCAGAGGGTTCAGCGCACCATCTTTAAGCTAAGCTACTTCTCTACCATTACACTTTGTAACAGTGCGCACGAAGAACAATCACTTTAATCTTTCTGTAAGAGCTACGATTTCTCTTATTTTATTGTGACAATCATTTCTCCGTATATAGTTGGGTGCCAAAAGAATTTTCATACTCGTAGGAGGAAGCTGGTGACTGAATTATATCGTATCTGCAACGTAGTGCTTCCACATAGCTATAACAAACATTTTTTTTAGTTCTGTGTAAATGCAACTTGAGATAACATTCCTCAAAATTCATTGGGTTTGACTATCTGTACCATCAAAATATTTGTTGTCAATGATGACAATCTAATCAACTATCTGCATTACATAAGACAAAATATTACGTTCTTAGTTTAGCTTTACTCTTATGTGCATTTTGTCAGTGTGATCTGCATCCTTTTATGAAGAGAAGATTACACATGCACAAAGAAGATACCACGAAAACCATAAGATTTACTTCTCCCGACAGAAGTACGTGGTTTATGTAATCCAAAGCTCTGGCAATGTCAAAAAAGTACAAACAGCATTTTTTTAGAACTTCCATCATGTTTGTTACATATACATAAAGGGAACAACACCATGTTTCCTGCTATCATCACTTTAGCTGAAATATTCAAGGCATATTTGAAATGATTCCTAAAATTTAATTTTTGGCAAAAAAAATTGGGTACTGGTGTAGCTAGACAATGCATTGCATATGTAAAAAGAAATTAGCAGATAACTTCATAGTGTCCTAGAATTTCTCATTTGTCACATTGTTTTAGTAACCAAAATGCTTGTTTGAATATAACTATGATTTCGTGGTCTTTTTAATTCTGCAAACAATAGGGTTACATCTGGCTGAATTTCAGTTGATGTGTCTGGCTGAATTTCAGTTGATGTGTAATCTGTTCTGTGAACAGATTTATGTAGTTATTGTGGGGACCATACTTTACAAGCAGTCTGCTGAGTCAACTTTACTTTTATTACATTCAAGTATCACCAAAGGAAAGTTAATATACTAAGAATAAAAACAACTGCTGGATTTCCACTGATTTACCTATCAAAGCGTTCAGTCTTGCAAAACAGTCAATAGCTTTTCATATGACAAATATGACCAGGACTAAATTTAATGATTTATTCATCTCCCAATGTTATTGCTGAAGTTTTTCACAATCCCCTCTCCCCCCAAACACACTGCTTCCAAATATATAAGACGTAACCACACAGTTTTTTTTTTTTGTTTGTGGTTTTAGGGCGCAAAACTTCTATGGTCATTAGCGCCCAGCCCGTGACGTAGAAAACAGGAAAAAAACGAAATTTAAAATCAGCAGCAATGGGAACAAAGTCATAAAATTTGAGAAACTAAAGGCAGAAGGAATGCTTAAAAATCCACTATAGAAAGGGGGTGGTTGTCCCCCCAAAAAAAAGGCTTCAAATGACTGACGTCATTTCACTGTCACTAATAAACTGCAGAACGCGGTCAGCTGAGCGCGTGTCATCTGCTAAAATCGACGATAGATCAGGCGATAGCTGTAGACGGGAGCGTAACGGATTAAAATAGGGGCATTCAATTAAAAAGTGTCTGACCGTCCACGGCTGAGAGCAGTGGGGACAGAATGGGGGAGGATCACCGCTTAAAAGATGTCGATGACTAAAAAGACAGTGCCCTATCCGGAGTCTAGCTAAAATTACCTCCTCCCGACGACGCGTTCGGGAGGAAGAGGTCCATGCGCAAGGAAGGGCTTTCACTTCCCGCAATTTATTATGGGGAAGTGTTGACCAATGCGCATGCCATAAATGAGCAACTTGGCGACATAAACCGCTCCGTAGATCGGTAAACGGAAGAGACTGAATAGCTGGCCGAGGAAGAGAGACTGCAGCCTTGGCCGCTATATCGGCCGCCTCATTTCCACAGATACCAGCGTGTCCCGGGAGCCAGAGGAACGCCACTGAGACGCCCCCCAGGTGGAGCAACCGCAGACAGTCCTGAATCCGGTGGACCAGAGGGTGCACAGGGTAAAGAGCTTGGAGACTTAGGAGAGAGCTGAGAGAATCTGAGCAGATTACGTAATGTATCCGCTGATGGCGGCGGATGTAGTGGACAGCCTGGAGAATAGCGTAAAGCTCCGCAGTATAAACCGAGCACTGGTCGGGAAGCCGAAAGTGATTTGGGGTGTCGCCAACAATATAGGCACTCCCTACACCTAACGATGTTTTCGAGCCATCGGTGTAAATAAATGTGGCTTCCGTCATTTGTGCACATAGAGCAGCAAATGCCCGACGGTAAACAAGTGTAGGGGTACCATCCTTGGGAAATTGACATAGGTCTCTGAGCAAGTCGATCCGGGGACGGAGCCAAGGCGGTGCTGTACCCCAGGTTGTCAAGAAGGTTTTAGGAAAGCGGAAGGAAAGAGAATGGAGCAGTTGACGGAAGCGGACTCCCGGGGGTAGTAGGGAGGAGGAGCGGCCTGCATACCCGACATCTAAGGAGGCGTCGAAAAAAAGGTCATGGGCTGGATTAGCAGGCATGGAAGACAGATGGCTAGCATAACGACTCAGAAGGACTGCCCGCCGATTGGATAGCGGAGGTTCAGCAGTCTCAGCATAAAGGCTTTCCACAGGGCTGGTGTAAAAAGCTCCAGACACTAAACGTAATCCACGGTGGTGGATAGAGTCGAGACGCCGAAGAATAGACGGCCGAGCAGAGGAGTAGACTATGCTTCCATAATCCAATTTCGAGCGCACTAAGGCGCGATAGAGGCGGAGAAGGACCACTCGGTCCGCTCCCCAAGAGGTGCCATTCAGGACACGGAGGGTGTTAAGGGAACGCAGACAGCGAGCCGAAAGATAGGAAACGTGGGAGGACCAGCACAGTTTTCTGTCAAACATAAGACCTAAGAATTTAGCGACGTCGGAAAACGGAAGGTTGACAGGACCTAGATGTAAGGAGGGCGGAAGAAACTCCTTACGTCGCCAAAAATTAACACAAACGGTCTTACTGGGTGAGAAACGGAAGCCGGTTTCGATGCTCCACGAGTGGAGGCGATCGAGACATCCTCGAAGACGTCTTTCAAGAAGGCTGGTCCATTGAGAGCTGTAGTAGATCGCAAAAACGTCCACAAAGAGGGAGCCCGAGACATCAGGAAGGAGACAATCCATAATTGGATTAATGGCGATGGCAAACAGTACAACACTCAGCACGGAGCCCTGGGGTACCCCGTTTTCTTGGGAGAAAGTACGGGAGAGAGTAGTGTTCACCCGCACCCTAAATGTGCGCTCTGCCATAAATTCGCGAAGAAAAAGGGGCAGCCGGCCTCGAAAGCCCCAAGAGAACAGTGTGCGGAGGATGCCTGTCCTCCAACAGGTATCGTATGCTCTCTCCAGATCAAAAAATATTGCTACCGTTTGGCGTTTCCGGAGGAAATTGTTCATGATATAAGTGGAGAGAGCAACAAGATGGTCAACGGCAGAACGATGTTGTCGGAATCCGCATTGGGCTGGTGTTAAAAGACTGCGGGATTCCAGCCACCAAGCTAAACGGTAATTCACCATACGCTCCAAAACCTTACAGACACTACTCGTGAGAGAAATTGGGCGATAGCTAGAGGGGAGATGTTTGTCCTTTCCAGGTTTCGGAACGGGGACGACAATAGCTTCCCGCCATCGCCTGGGAAAGGTACTGTCGGTCCAAATTCGATTATAAAGGCGAAGGAGGTAACGCAGGCTATGGGTTGATAAATGCAGCAACATTTGGACATGGATACCATCCGGTCCTGGGGCGGAGGAGCGAGAAGAAGAGAGTGCATGTTGGAGTTCGCGCATGGAGAAAACAGTATTGTAGCTTTCGCGATTTTGAGAGGAGAAAGCAAGATGTCGCACTTCCGCTGCACGTTTCTTCGGGAGAAACGCTGGCGGGTAATTTGAAGAGCTCGAAATCTCAGCAAAGTGCTGACCCAATGAGTTAGAAATTGCGACGGGGTCCACTAAGGTATCATGCGCGACAGTGAGCCCAGAGACCGGGGAGAAACTAGGCGCGCCTGAGAACCGTCGAAGCCGACTCCAAACTGCCGAGGAGGGAGTGAAGGTGTTAAATGAGCTAATAAAGAATTGCCAGCTTGCCTTCTTGCTATCGCGGATCACGCGACGGCATCGCGCACGGAGCTGCTTATATCGGATACAGTTGGCCAAAGTTGGATGGTGACGGAAAATGCGAAGAGCACGTCGCCGCTCACGTATTGCGTCACGGCATGCCTCGTTCCACCAAGGAACTGGGGGGCGCCGGGGCAATTCGGAGGTGCGTGGTATTGAACGTTCCGCAGCTGTGAGAATAACGTCGGTAAAATGTGTGACCTCATCGTCGACGCTGGGAAAGCGACGGTCATCGAATGTCGCTAGAGACGAAAAAAGTGTCCAATCGGCTTGGGCAAACTTCCAGCGTCGCGAGCGCATATATGGCAGTTGAGGCTGCAGTCGAAGAACACATGGAAAGTGGTCACTCGAGTGTGTATCATCAAGGGCGAACCATTCGAAGCGCCGAGCTAGCGGAACAGTACCGACCGCAAGGTCCAAATGAGATAAATTTGCCGTGGAGGCAGACAAAAATGTGGGGACCCCAGTGTTGAGGCAGACTAGATCCGCTTGGTGGAAGACGTCTAGCAATAGTGAGCCACGTGGACAAGGATGTGGAGATCCCCAAAGCGGGTGGTGGGCATTGAAGTCCCCAACCAGCAAATAGGGGGGTGGAAGCTGATCAAGAAGATGAAGGAGATCAGCTCGTGCCAGTGGTGTAGACGATGGAATGTATACCGTACATAGAGAGAACGTGTATCCAGAAAGGGAAAGACCGACGGCGACAGCTTGGAAGGAACTGTTTAAGGGGATTGGGTGATAATGGAGAGTATCATGGAGCAGTATCATGAGTCCTCCATGGGCTGGAGTGCCTTCAACAGAGGGGAGGTCATACCGGACGGACTGAAAATGAGGGAGAACAAAGCGGTCATGGGGACGCAGCTTTGTTTCCTGAAGACAGAAGATGACCGGCGAGTAGGATCGTAAGAGGATCGACAATTCATCCCGATTGGCGCGAATGCCGCGGATATTCCAGTGGATAATGGACATAGGGTGAACAGAAAATGGAGAAACGTGACCAAGGGTGCTGTCAACTCAACGACTGCTCAGAGCTTGCGACCGACAGCATGGAATGGCATTCAGTCGAAGGCAGAAGATCCTAATCCATAGGTTGGTCAGGAGCAGCTCCTGCCACCAACGATCGGCCAGTTGACCGGCCACCAGCAGTGCGCCTCGGCGACACAGAAGATGGCCGAGGGTGATTTCCGCCTGGTGGTGCTGTAGTTGGGACACGCCTTGGCGGAGAAGGAGAGGAACTGTGTTTCTTCGTAGCCTTCTTGGAGGTATGATGTTTAGATGAAGGAGGAACCGATGGTTGTGAAGTTGCAGTACGTAAAAACTCTTCACGAGAATGCTCTTTTTTCGAAGACTTGGCGTCTGACTTTTGGGCTTGAGATTTAGCAGAACCCGACGAAGGGTGAGCCAAAGAGTGGGCAGGCGAAAGTGGTGAGGTTGAACGGGCGATCTTTGCGCTGGCCGATCTGACGACCGTGGTACTAAATGTGAGGTCGCAAGTCTGCGTGGCCGCCTCCTTCGTTGGCCGAGGAGAAGCAAGGACAGTGCTGTATTTTCCTTTCTGAGGCACGGTGGGCTGTCGACTGGCGAGTAACTTTCGAGCAGCAAAGGTCGACACCTTTTCCTTCACTCTTATTTCCTGGATGAGCTTTTCATCCTTAAAAATGGGGCAATCTCGAGAGGAAGCAGCGTGGTCACCCATACAGTTGATGCAGTGAGGGGATGGAGGTGGACAAGCACCCTCATGGGCATCCTTGCCACACATAACACATTTGGCCGGATTGGAACAGGACTGGCTGGTGTGATTGAACCGCTGACATCGATAGCAACGCGTAGGGTTTGGGACATAAGGGCGAACGGAAATTATCTCATAGCCTGCTTTGATTTTTGATGGGAGTTGAACTTTGTCAAATGTCAAGAAGACAGTGCGGGTTGGAATGATGTTCGAGTCAACCCTTTTCGTAACCCGATGAACAGCGGTGACGCCCTGGTCAGACAGGTAGTGCTGAATTTCTTCGTCAGACAATCCATCGAGGGAGCGTGTATAAACGACTCCACGCGAGGAATTTAAGGTACGGTGCGGTTCCACCCGGACAGGGAAGGTGTGGAGCAGAGAAGTACGCAGCAATTTTTGAGCCTGGAGGGCACTGTGTGTTTCTAACAACAGGGTACCATTCCGTAATCTGGAACAAGACTTTACAGGACCCGCAATTGCGTCGACACCTTTCTGAATAATGAAAGGGTTGACCGTGGAAAAGTCGTGACCTTCGTCAGACCGAGAAACAACAAGGAACTGTGGCAACGATGGAAGAACCGTCTGTGGCTGAGACTCAGTGAACTTACGTTTGTGAGCAGACATAGTGGAAGGTGAGGAAACCATTGCGGAAGAATCCCCCATGATTACCGGCGTCTCCGATGGCGCGCTCCTCCCTTGTGGGGGCCCTCACCGAGGGCACATCCGCCTTAGGTGATTGTTCACACCTCAGGTCACACCTCCCGACAAACGGACGGAGGGACCAATCGGCACTTTCGGAAGGTATCAGCTCGGGTAATCACCCCTCCCTGGGCCTGGCCGTTACCAGGGGGTACGTACGTGTCCTACCTGTCTACCCGGGGCGGGGAATTACGCGTTACCCCGTCACCGGCTACGCAAGGAAGTGCGTGGGTCGGCCTTCAGACACGCACAGGGAGGAAGAAAGAGACAGGGAAAGGAAAGAAGAGAGGTCTCAAACGCCGCAGCGGAGAAAAGGGTAAAGAGAAGAGGTAAAGAGAAGAGGTAAGGAAAAGAGAAGGACGAAGAAAGATGAAGACATACAAGCAAGGAAGGCGAAGAGTGCGGTACATTTACAAGCGTCCGTCTCCGGACGTAGGCACAAACCATACTCCCCAGAGGGGGAGAAGGGGAAGGAAAGAGCCAGAGGTGAGGGGGGGGGGGGGCGAAGACGGGGGATGGGGAAGGATATGGGAAGGGAAGGTATGCAGCCAGGAAAGGAAGGAAGGCCACATTAGCTCCGGGTCCCGTGCTCGCTACACACGTATCCACAAAAGAGTTGTGGATCCCCTGGGGGGAACCACACAGTTTCCAACACCATATAAATGCAAAAGCAAATTCATGTCTACTGCCTTAGGAACGACTGGCTTTGGCCACAATTAAGCTTCCATAATTCTACAGATATTTATGATTAACACTTGATTTTTCCACAAATATGTTCATAGTCACATCTATTTGACATTAATTTTCACTATGCTTCATTTTAACAATAGAAATTGCAGGGCTCTCAGAATAAAGTTGCACCATAACATATTACATAAAAACACAACTATTTACATATTTTAGTCAGGTTTTAGTCTATATTTTCTGAGGTCTCGACATTTAATGCCATTTACATCTCTGAACTTTCAATCATTTTGTACAATGAAGTGTTGCTGAAATTCTGTTTCCTCATGAGCAAATTATTTGTAGTGATTACCTTGCGCAAACGAAAATTTATACTTTAAACTGTTCTTATGGACAGGCCTTTCCTCAGTATCATAGCTGATACTGTAAAACTGTGGCCTTTTTTCAGTTAATTTTCCTGTTACAACACATTAATCCAAAGATTATAACTGCATAAAGCACATAACAGTATACAACACACCAGACCACCATCATGCATGAAATAAGTTGCAGAAAGATCTAGAAATCTATGTATGATACAGCCAGAGGTGAACACACCGATAAAAGAAAATACTAAAATCTATTGTAAAAGATGTCAATTCAAATTTTACAAAATCAGTAACATTAATATTTTACAGTTGCAATGCTGTGAAGGAAAAGGAATAAAAATGCTTACATGTAAGACATTAGCTCCAGTGGTCTACTTTCCAGAAAGCAAGCATGGAGCATTATTTTAAGACACACCCTATCGCAAATGCCTAATGTGATTACACCTTATCCTCACCGTAGAGTAAGCTAGGTATTAGGCTCTTGAAGTTATTTAAGCATACTTATTTATTTATTCATTCCATGTGATCTGAAGGTACACAGTGTGTTGCAGATGTCGGAAAATATCATTTAACATTGTTAACATATATTAACATAGGCCTATAATATCCTAATGTATTATATTGCTCAATGTTTTCAATTTAACGCAAACAGCAAGATTACTGTTCTAAGTATTCATTTACAGAGTACAAACAGTGACACAACAAATATGACTTCACGGCTTTGCTAAATTTTATGTTGTCTTCGATGGACTTAATACTAGTGGGAAGATTGTTGAACAGTTGGAGGCCCATGTGGAAAACTCCCTTTTTACACAGTTGAGTGTTTGCACATATAACATGCAGGTTTGCATTTTTCCTGGTGTTGTGTTCATGTATTTCAGTATTTTTTACGAGTCTGGGGTCAGTTGGCACTATGTGGTTTCTGAAAGATTTTACAGTCTCAAGGATGTAGGGGCAAGGCAGTGTAAGGATTTCCAACTTTCTGAAGATGGGTTTGCAGGAGTCTCTGGGTTTGCTCCCAGTAATAATCCTCATTGCTCTCTTCTGGATTCTGAATGTGCTCAGAGCAGCTGGAGAATTTCCCCAGAATATTACACCATATTTTAGGTGGGCTTGTATGTAAGCCTAGTACGCACTGTTTAATGTTTTCAGGCTAAAGAAAGAAAGAAAAATTTGAATGGAAATTGCAACAAGAATGGACTGCTAGGTCTACTGTAAGATATTTCTTCTTCCATCTTCTGTTTTCATCTAAACAGTTCTTATTTTTCCTGCAAAAATATAGGCTTAAGAATAATTTTACAGTATAGCAGTTTAAGCATTATATAGTAATTGAAGTTCATTTTGAGCAGGAAGCTCTAAGTTGCTCGAGAGAACTAAAATTAATATCTTAACTCCATCCTGGCACATACTTTTCACTGCAATACAAGACAGTAACATAAAAGCTGTATTATAAATTTCTAAATCAGTTCATTTTATTTAGAACAAATTCCTCAGTGAAAACTGTAACTGTATACAAGTTACCTAATTTCTAAACACTTTGAAGAGGAACTACTTCACGTCTGCAAATAAAGTAGCGCTACACGGGTTCTCATAATTCTATTTAGCACATGAGGTGAAAGCAAAGCAGGCAGGTTCCAACATGTCATTTCCACTATAGGCCTATATGGTTACTATTTTCTCTCCGAAACAATAGTATTCACAAAATTACATTCTATGCGTCTATACACTTATCCGATAGTGTTCTTCAATGTCTAATAATTCTTGGGGCAATAAAAAGCCAAACAGTTCATTATTAGTGGAGGTGTTAATTTCTCTACGGTCTCCAAAGCAGCCTATGAAAATCGACTGCACGGTTGTGCAATAAAAAAAAAAATCACTTACTTTAAGATTAATAAGGGAAAGGTGAAAACCTATTTGTGCAGTTTGAAGCAACAGGCTAACATAAATTTAACTAGCCTATATGATATGTATTGTGAATCTGGCATTCCACGTTGACATATCAGCGTTTTCAAAAATACGATGAGTCGAGGGGAAAACGCTCATCCCTGATGACTACCCACTGAAATGTGTGACTGACAAGGATTCAAATGATTATGTATCTCTTGGGCAACATATCCTGCGCGACAGCTCTGCTGCCATTTCCAATGAATAACTCTGATGACTCGACGCTTTGAAATAACTTAATCCCCCGTCTATTAAAAATCATTAAGCTACAATGTGTCGGGCGGGTATATACTCGTCTCGAAAATAGGTACACACCTACAACTAAGCAGAAAAATAACTTCACGCTGGCAATCTATACCAATTATTGAAATCGTTGAGTGTATTAACAGACCTACTGTGTAGTTCATAACTTGAATTTAGAAATACTATACTCCTCAGTAAGTGAAAAGTTGTAAAATAAAAATGTGAGTGAAATAATTCTAACCTGCCATCGCAGATACGGTGTCAGGCACGTATGCCGGTGCGCTCTTCGTATTACGTATTAAAAGGGCTTTCACAAAGTGACACACAATAGTTCATGCACGATATGGTTTCACAACTGTTCACAGCAAGAGGCAGAGTTCATTCCTAATGAAAGAAACTGTTATCGCGGAAACATTTGGACGCGTGATGTTGCATAACCTAAAAGTCAAAAATAACGTCAATACCCAATGATATCCCACCAGACGTCTGTCTAACAGCATCTGCGTTCACTGAATAAAAGGTTTGTCTGTCGCATCCTTATTCTACCTCCATGGTCGCATCTGTCAATCTAACTTCCATCAAACAAAGTTGAAAGTAACTGGAGCTGTAATGGAGAAATAACCAAAAGAAATAATTTCCTTGCTGGTATTTGTAGAACGTCCACTATGTCTCAAATTATACGGACAGACACCAACACTCATTAGTCAACACTCCTTCCTATAACATACGATAAGTATGATGACGCAGTAAACAAATCGACAATCCTTTAGTATACTTTAATTCTAGCAAAAAAAAGAAAAAAAATGGAAATGAGAGTATGGCATCGTTGGCCGGGAGGGCCCGTCGGGGCAGTTTACAGCCGCCAACTGCAAGTCTTATTTCAGTCGACGCCACATTGGGATGCTTGCGGGTCGGTGATGAAGATGGAATGATGATGAGGACAACACAACACCCTTCCCCGAGCGGAGAAAATCTCCAACCCGACCGGAAATCGAATCCGGGCTTGCTTGCATGGGATGCGAGCACATTACCATCCGGACTAATTCTAGCGAGCACAGTTACGTTAAAGGCGAGTATTTGCACAATTCAGGCGTGTAACATGCCTAGATCGCTGGCGAAATCTATTAGTATAGCATAAATACAGCATCATCCACGGCTTCAGATATTGCTGCCATAAGCTACTGTCAAACAAATCTCTCTACCAAACTTACACGCTTTTTTTAACATCCTTAACCGGCTAGTTATTTGGCCTGTTTGTTTCCTATAATTGTCTGCACATAGGAACATACATCCGAATGTACGATCAGTAAAATATGCCGACTGACCCCTTTTAAGTCCACTTAAAAACGGCCATTCACAAACACTGAACCATCTATCATCTCCCTAATTGCACATCAGCAAAATGAATCAATCGTCGTCTTCACTAAGAGGGTTGTAGCCATCAACAGTTTTCTCCAAAACCTAGGAAAACGTAAGCCTGCTGTGTGCCCACCGAAATTTTTCTCGTTGCCCATCAACACCGCGACCGAAGGACAATACACAGTGCCGATTACGGAGCCACCGGTGTCAAATATATCTGCTGCCATAAGCTACTGTCAAACTGTATTTGCTTTTACCCATAGTACAGTTTTTTGTATCAATGAGTAGTGTAGGTTATAACAATTAGCTTACTGTGTCTTTGGATCTCTTTGGATTACATTTACTGGAGCTGAAGCTAACAAAAGTGAGTGTGTTTGTTTGAAATGAGCAAGGTACCCAGAGTGCCAACTAAAGTAAAGGAAGAAAACCAGGTGTTTTTATCAACCATTTGTCGTCATAAATAAGTGCACCAGTGAAACAAAACCTTTCGATTTGGTTGCTGTTTTCCAAAACTTTGATGGTTACGATCTTTAAAGTAGTGATGAGTGACATGGCACATAATAATTACATTCCTGCTCCTTTCCCCATTACTTTACAAGTGGCGACGAGCGATCAGAACTATTGTCACTGAAGAGAAAATGAGGAGAAAAAAACTGAAAAAATCGATAGTGAGGAAACGCGTTACATACCAATCAAGGAACGGACGGTAGACGGGACACTACCAATTATATGATAAGTAGGAAACAGTGTAGCGAACCACGCAGCCTGACAGAGGTGTTAGATGAACTGTGAAATGAAAAATGAAATAAATGTAGGTGATGAGTAACTTTAGCAATTGTGAGAACGACGTGGAGCATGTAATGGGACACCCTTTTCTAACATAACTTTTGTTATTATAGAAGTAGCTGATACCAGGATTAATCTCGAATCTCGTATAGGTGAAAATTATCTCAGCTGTTTCACTAAAATAATTTCATATGATTTTGTATACGATGTATTATATTTCAGGCAAAATGTATAAAAAGAAATTAATTTGTTAAAATCGATACAGTTAAAATTATTCTTTTTTTAGAAATTTTTGAAATTACGGAATTCTGGCATACTTAAAATTCGTATTATTAATTGCACAATCTAATGCTAATTATGAAATTTATTTCTGGACCCATTTACAAAATAACGATACAACTTGGTGAAGATTCCTCTTTTGTCAAGGTAGTTTGTAAACTCTATTGCTTTGTAAACACTTTGGAATCTTGTTAGTACTACAGAATGAGTTAGTAGTAGTGGGCATGCCTCTGCTGATGGAATCGGTCGTGTTTTTATGTTATGCAATAACAATGCGAATTTATGTTCTGAAGTGGAGATACAGAAAAATGGGATAAAATAAAAGAAAGTCATAGCAACAGAAAATACTTCCTCAATTTTCATGACAACTGGAACTCACAAAGTCAAAAATTACGACTCAAGAATCTACCCATAGACGTACCACAGGCAACAACAGAGAAATGAAGTAAAAAAAATAGTTTTTTGTATATTTTACGTCTCTCGATGTTTTTTGAAACCGATGAAGAAGCTAAGAAAAATTTAATGGTGATATATGGGAGCATAAGATTACAAGCAGTTTTCATTATACAGACAATAGTATACTATGTAACCACATAAGTGCAAGACAATAAGTAATCATCACACGAAGCAAATTTGTAGTTTTGGCTGAAATTGCTGCAGCACAATTTTTGGTGGTAGCTGTTGTATTTTTGGGTGTGAAATTGCATATGAGGATTTTAAGCTAATTGTGTTATAATTGAACGATATATACTTCTGCAAGATGAGTGGTGATTATTAAACTTGTAGTATTCGAATTCACCATTATGGCTGAAACAGGGGAAGTTTTTAGCGGAATAAATAAGAAACTCGGATGGTGATAGAATGGACGATGGCATGAGTCTATGGCTTCAGAATTTTTGGATGGTGGCGAAATCAGACAGGGAAGATCTTGCAGACAGTAGTAAAACTTGTTCAGTGCCATTTAAAGACAAAAACAAAGACAATAATGAGTAGCAGTGAACTGGGGCTACGAAATCAAATAGGTACAGTAATGGCTTTAATAAAGTGGAAGGAAGGAAGAGTGAGAAGCAAAACGGATAAAACAGAAGGATGAATGCGAGACACAACAAACACTTATATTCACAAAAAGGTCATAAATAAGGAAATATTAATTTCTTCTCAGACAGCACTATCTACAGTAGAAAGGCAGCAACTGATGCACTTAAAGAGTTATTCCAGACCATCGAAACTAAATTTCGCTATCTCTAACCACAGAAGTACAGGAAAGGTCCTGTGAACATGTAACAACATAGGCAAAATGTGCTGAAAGAAAAAACATGTTATACTAGTGAACTGAAAAAATTAAAACACAGTGTACTGCTATTACATGATTACTTCAAAACAACAGTTGATCCCAGTCAAAAGGAAATGTTTACAATAATTATTTTCATGCAGAAAAAGTTTATTGAAAGAATGTAGAAGAAGCCAAAAAGTAAAGTAGTGATAGGTTCACTGAACAACCTATGCAAGGCAATTTAGCTTGTGTAGTCCAGATAACTTCAACAATCAAATTATTGACATTGAGAGAAGCACTATAAGTGCAATCCCTGATCTGAATATAGACCCTTTCAATATTTCTTGATATACCAAATTGTAAAATATTTGCCAGATATCAATCAGCCAATCAAAGACAAGTAAGAGCTCTTTTAGACTATGGGAGACAATGGCATAATCACGCTCGTCAGTTATTAGCTTTAGTAGTCGTTTTCGGTTTTGTTCTTGGTTGTCATAAAATGTAGACTCCTCGTACTATATTTATGAAAGCTTATTAATAATGACCAGTTTAAGTCAAAATGAAATCTCTGCATTAATCATTATTTATGGAAGCCTGGTAATATATTCTCCTGGATCAATATTGTTTTATTTATATGAGATGGATACAGATAACAGTGGTGCTCTTCATGACAGCGCAGTACAAAAATGGAGGAAGGTGAACATGACCTTTTCTTCCTTTGTGGCCACCATTTTCATCTTTTCCAGTTTGGTCATTTGCTGTGTCATTAATACCTGCAATCTTCACCATTTCTCTTTTTCTAACGAAGTCTGGTTCCCTTAGTTATAATTTTTAAATGTTTCTTATTTCCACCATAACTGACATTCTTTGCAACCAGGCCACAAGGAAAGGTAAATCCAAGAAAATACGTGCATCTACCTCTCCTGTATATTCGTCATAGTCGACTTTTACATTAATTACAATTTCTTACAATCATCCCCAAATGCAGTAGTATTTAGACAGCCCACTCACTCACAAATGTACGCGCCTTTTCTCGTAGTTACAAACAGCCTGGAGTTACATATTACTTATATTTTATTAATATTCTGTGGAATAGTTTCCACATGTGTATATTGCTATTGACACAACACTGCTCCACAGTGAGAATTATTATGGAACGTTATAATTAAACTGATATTCCAAATCACAGCACCAGCTGGCAAAATAATCAGAAAGACTAAAAAACAGTGGAGAAGGCGGTTTACACCCTGCAGCTGCTGTAAGAAATGGAAAAGGATGCACTAAGACGAAATGCAAGCAATTACAAAAACAAAAATGAAATAATAAAGATTGTAAAATCTTATAAATCTTCTGACAGTCAGGATATATATGGGATGTCGACTAATGTCCTTAAGAAAATTATCCATGATATTGCTGAATCATTAATTATGTAAATTAGTAAGATTCTCTGTGCTGGTGTACTTTCGACTTTCTGAAACTTTCACAGAGAGTACCAGATTATAACAAGTGTGACCTAGGCATGGTAGCAAGCTTCAGACCAGTCTCAATAATTCCAATGTTCGCTAAAGTCGTTGAGACTGCAAGAAGGGCGATATCCCAAATTACTTCGAAACTAATAAACTCTTCTTAGACACACAGTATGACTTCCATAAAGGCAAATCTACAACAAAAGCAGCGCTAGATCTGGTTACCAGGATAAAGCACAGTTTTGAAGAAAAATAATCTTCATTAGTGATGCCTTGTGTCCTTAGAAAAGCATTTGACTGCACCCCTCACGAGGTCCTTCTAAATAAGCACAGTCGATATGGAGTTGGAGACACTGTTCTGAGAACCCTCAAATCTTATCTGGAAAACAAAAGGCAGATTGTATCAGTCCACCACGTGAATGTATCTTGGAATACGACGTGCAACAGGGATCCATACTGGGGGCCCTTCTGTTCCTAGTTTTTGCCAATAACTTATGTTCTCATAGACAGTTCTCACAATCTGCAGATCACACCCTTTTTTGTATGCAAGTGTATCAATACCAGCAAGGTTCAAGAAGAAGCAGATGCTTTCTTTGCTGTGACAAAAGATTGGTATTTTAAAAACAAAACGAGAATCAATGAAAAAATCTCAAAAACCGACGTATAGCCTCAATGACAAAGGATATCTAAAATGTGTAAGGGTTGTGAAACTTCTGTGCTTCATACTGGACATCTGACTCATTTGGCAAGACCACACTGTACATGTGTTTGACAAACTGTCACAAGTCATATGCTGAAACTGATCATCATCTTCTAATAGTATATTATTCATTGTTTCATAGCCATATTGGCTATGATCTGTTAGAATGGACACACTCGACAGGCTGCAAGTAAGTATTATTACTAAAAAAAGAGGCAATAAGGATCATAACACCGAGTAGGAGATAGGAGGACTGTAGGCCTTTATTCAGAAAATTGGGCATAATGACTGTTTATAGTCATTATGTATTGTTGTACCTCCTTCCCATTAAACCCATTAAATACAATCTAGATTTCTTCATCAAGAGACATGACATACATGATCATAACATCCACAACAAAGAGAGCATAAACACACCAACCTACTGACCATCCAAACAAAAACGTAGCTTTCAAAAACATTGCCCTGCGAATATTTGGACCACTATCAACAGAAGTGCAGGTCCTGCCACTGGAGAGGTTCAAGAACAAAATTTCAAGAATCTTAAAACTATGTCTGCTCTCCTCCACACAGGAATTCTTTTACTGTGAAGAAAGTGAATGCCTGCACTGAACTTTCTCCAAAACTAGTGGCTATTTCAGAGAACTCAAATGTCAATAGCACATTAATTATGATGTTGTTGTATATTATTTGTGTATATCAGTTTTATAATTTTTGATGCAGTCTATTCAGCCATGACTGCTGAACGACACAAACCTGACACTAGTAATAGTAATAAGACAACAGGAAGAATGAGAAGCACAATATAGGAGACAGAAGAAAGAATGAGATGCACAACAGATAAAAGAGGAGGAAGAATGGAAAACAGAAGGAAGGATAGGAGGCACAGTGCTACAGGAGAAGCAAGAACTTGAATAAATTTCTGAGTCAGTATTTGGTAAGCATAAGAATGTATAGCCAAATGTGAGGAATTAGGAGCAAACAATCAGTAAATAATTTCTGAACTGGAAGCAGAAATTTAAACTCAGTCTGAAACAGTCGCTACCTTGGATGAAGAAACGAGTAAAGGTTTCTATCGAGTAAAGGTTTCTATAAGAAAGAAAAGCGCTGAAGTAGATTTACGACATAGTGTATAGTGATGTCACCAAAATCAAGGAGTTTGCAGTTTAAACACGCAAAAAAATGTGATGAACTCTGTAACTAAATGGAAACAAGGGGGAATGAAATCGCCAAGAACAATAACCAGACCGAGGAAGCAGTATAAGAATCCATTAAAAAAGAATTAAAGATAGACTTGCATAGTGCACACACTGGAACTATAGTCATTACACATCATTGGCTAAGTGGAATCGAAGGATCTCATCTGAAGGGCGCAATCCACCCTGTCGCATTTTTTGCAAACTTAATAGAAGGCTAGCCTGTAGATTTGTTGGAGAAGGCAAAGATTAGATTTAAAACCAAATAAGGTAATGGGAGACAGAGTCAGGTGGCACATGTGCATTTCAGGTGGCGTTCCTGGGGCAATACTGGTCACATGGAATGTAACGCCGAAAATGCATGTTAAATAGCTTCTGCACCATTCAAAATTTTTTCTCATTTAATATCCATTGATAAATTGTACTGTATTTCTGATTCCAAACATGTAAGCTGCATTGCAGAAACCATAGTTAATATGTAATGGATGTAATAGTGTATTTGTTTCTGAATATATATAGTATATAGTAATTATAATGTAAATATTATAAACTGCTGGGTAATGGCGAAGGAAACTTTAATTTTAATGTATCGATAGCAACAACGGAATGGTAGTAACTGTGCCATTGTTCATCAATGCATATGGAGAGTCTCTGTCGTGCTGCGAGAAGAGAGGAAGTAGAGCAGCTTGAGTGACAAATAGTGTGGAAACGGTTGTTGGGCGCACCCACAGACGCAGTGTGCAGCTGTGATCGCGCCAGTGTATGTGCGCCTAATTCGTTAACCCAAGAGTGCTGAGAGCACGATAGTAGTGGAAAAGCACAGGAAACTGCAGTTCTAACTATTGTCTGTCCCATAATTTTCCATAGCTCTGGAGACGACTCAGGGTTCTCAACCAGCAGGAAGGGCAACAGCAGTAGCTCAGCATTGTCGCTAGCTACATTCTTCATTGTTTGCACAGCTGTAAGCCTGTTATGTGTAAAAAGATATAATTGTGACCTCCCCTTTTTGGCCCTCTCTTCCTCTTCTTCTCCCTCTTCTCCTCTTCTTTTTCCCTTCGTCGTACCGCGACTATACCTCAGGGTTTCAACACAAAAAGGGAAGGAGAAAGGGAGCACATGTGTGTGGTTGATCACGATGATGTAGTGCTGTGTGTGTCACCCTTATTTCCGTTTTGAGAAGACTGATGACTGAAGCAGAAACATTCCACTAAAAGAAAAAAGTAAGTGCTCTCTTTTTGAAAAAATAATGTCTATCGTTCTACCAAACTGAAGGAACATGACACAGTTTGTAAAGTTTGAACTTCGGATGAAGTTTTTTGATCCCAAGGAGCTGAAACAAAACCCATCAGTTCCAAATGTCATTCACAACGAGAGTAGTTCGTTTTCTGGTGTGTGTGTGCGTCTGTGTAGTGGTCACTAATGATTGAAATGATCGTTCCGGTAATTATATCAGAATATGGTTATGGGTTGCTAAGAAACCGTATCAGCTTGCTGACTAGTCGTGATTAATATCTGTCATATTCAAACAGTAAATCAACTCACACTTGCCTTAAGCCTCAAGAAGACTTACAATCCCTTCCGATAATTCTTTGATAATTATTATTAAGTTAATGTCAATAAATCACGGCCAGTGTTACTTAATCCTTTACGCAACTATAACGCGCGATAGCCTACCACGTATCTCAAACTTCGCGCCGATTTACAAACTCCACGCGCGCTTTGTTTGAAACAAAGTTTGGCTGTGGTTCCCTAGAATATTTTCTAAACCAACTCCAGGTAGTGAATTATCAGTTCTACGTCCATTCATAAAAATTACAGAGGACTCGCACTTGATTACGACTTGTCCGCGCACTCGAGCAACTGAGATGGTATCATTCTTCTGAAAGAGAAAAAATATCACACATAACGCAGCATTGTGATCTGCTATGTCAAAACACATTTATATCCATCTCATAAAAACTCATTACCTATTGATCCTAAAACATATTGTACTTAATTAAACTATTTAGTGCATAAATAACTAATAAACTTTAGAAATGATTTACATGTATACTGAGCCAGTCACTCAGCAAAGATTTCACAACAAAAAATCTCGACTTGAGCTGACGTCTTCATGGGTTACAACCTTTTTTTACTCTCCCACTCTCATGTGACACAAGGTATATCCGACTGTAATGGACATCTCCACAAGATTATTTCTTAAAGATTTCGAGGGCTATACGGACGATTGCCTGTGTAATGCTACATAGTCTTGTAGAGGCGTTACACAGTGGAACATCTTTCACAAAGTATGACTAACTTAATTAGAAACCTGAACTAGTTATGACTTGTGGGGCACCTGTGTTGTAATTGTCCTCAGACATTATTATCAAGCAGGGCCTTTCCTTTCCATGCAATCACCAAGTGGTTCAAAAATGTGAAAAACTGATTAATCATTTACTGCCAGTTCTGTTTGTTTGCTAATGGCCAGTTTCAGCATAAATTTTGTGCCTCTGTAACTGTTCATTCTTCTATTGTATAATAGAAGCTTTAGAAATTTGCAGTTTTCAGTATTAACTTTGTTCACTTAAAGTAATGTACAATTGCAGTGGCAGAACTAATAACTAAAGATACAGGACAAATTAAGAGTGCCCAATTTCATTCATTCAGTATTTAGCTTAGCAAGTAACTTCTGCTGGCTTGGTATGCATTTTATTGTTGTTATATTAAAAGTAAAATCAGTTGCTCATTTGCTTAGTAAATTCAGTTCAATCTTTCAATAATCAAAAGAAAATGCTTGCCTTTTTCTAAATTTTTCATTATGTTACCCTGAAGTTATTGAAAGTCATTTTTTACATAACAAAGTTTTAGTTAGTACGAGTCATGTATTTAACCAATAACTTCGTTGAACTTCACTTTCAATATTTCGTATTTCTGAATAAGTAACTGGAAACTCAGTGCTGTCTGATTCATTTATTTTCTCATGAACTATTGTATTGTGGAAAAGCCTGACAACCTTCTGTTGCTACACCAGTGATTATTTACTTAAATTTCTTTGCCATTTACTTTCTTAAGATTCTGGAGATTCTTTGCCATAGTGGGCTGGCGAGTGTTTAATTATCCTCTTTTTAGCTAATTAGAATTTTTGTATTATCAGTATTTTTTTGTATTAAATATTATATGGCACGCTTTTCCCCGCTGTCTGGTTCATGAGTGGTTGCCCTATATTCCAACCATTTAAACATTATAATCAGTATTTAGATTCGGTTTAGAGTAGATTATTCCTGTTGTATACTTTCCTCCTACTAACCAGTGTTATTTTTCTTCGGTAACGATAGTATTATTCATTCTAAAATTTCGTTAGGCATAAGTGATCACAGTCAATTATATCGCAATCCAATAGGTCAATTAGGAAGGGGAGGTTACAGAAAAACAGGTTGAAATAATGCTAATGTTAGTAAGTGGACTAGTATACTGGAGAGAGTATATAGGCAGTGGAAATGCATGGTAACAGAAGAAGAGTAAAAGGAGAACGAGAGGGGAAAGAAGAACTAGATAAATGATTTGTGACCATTAAATGTGCGAGAAAGAAGAAAAAGCATAACATATTTTATGGTATGAAAAGGAAGGGAGGAAACACGAAAGGGGGCAAATGTATGACTTATGATTAAGTAGTAACAGCCAGAACATAGTGATACTTGACATAAAAAATTATGGCCATACGTTAGTTATTAAATTTCAGACTTCCATTTTCAATGAAAAATCGTTAGGAATACACTCTTGCTAGGTTAAAAAGTATTACCTGTGAAGAAATTACTGTAAGGGACCCAAATAGACTTAGGGTTGGTTCCCAAGTGGATGGCTGAGTTGATGCTTAGATGATGCAGTTCCTTCTATCACATGAATTTTACTCGCCTAAAGCTGCCAGCACTGGAGGAAGCAAAGAAGAGCAACATTTTAACTATATTTGGAGCAGTGTTACCCACTAGTCCATGGCAACAATTCGTGCTAAGGCGAGTCTTCCGCCAACGACCAGTGAGTATAACTCTGCTCATGCATGGCGTGAAAGCAGCACCTTATTTTGTAGTCTAGACCCAATACCACTCATGTCATATCAGCTGGCAATATTGAACAATGGACACTACACCCCAGTTGCACTTGTGCCTGTGAGCAACCCTCTCACCACAATACACATCTACATATACATTTCTACTCTGCAAATCACATAAGGTGCATGGCAGAGAGTACATCACATAGTACAAGTTACTAGGCTGATTGAACTTCCCCAGTATTTTACCAATAAACCCAAGTCCACCATCTGCTTTACTGATAAATGAGATCACTCCATTTCATACCCCTACAAAGTGATACACCCAGGTATTTGTATGAATTGGCCAATTTCAATAGTGACTCATCGATATTATAGTCACAGGATACTATGTAGTTTTCGTTTCGTGAAGTGCAAAATTTTACACTTCTGAGCATTTAAAGCTAGTTGTCCATTTCTGCACCACTTTGAACTCTTATAAAGATACGACTGAATATTTAAGCAGCTTCTTTCAGATAGTACTTCATTATAGATAACTGTATCATCTAAAAAAGTTCTAATTTTAATATTAATATTGCCTGCGAAGTCATTAGATTAGATCCAGTTTTCGTTCCATAGATCCAAAAATGACAAGGTTCTCGTGGATGTGAAAATCTAAAATAAAAAACATAAACCATATGAATATAAGACTCACTACCTTGATCCTTTGTCAGAAGATTGTCAAAATATGTGAATACATTACAATAAAGTGGAACTACTGATATTTACAGACTTAATACCCTGTGAAAATGAAACATATTATGCACTGTTGGGACCAAGAGCTGTCAAAACTGAAATCTAATAGACATTTTTATTTAAGCTCACCTAACAGTCCCTGTCGAGATATTCATCTATAGAGTAGAAGGAGTTGCCTATTAAAACTTCTTTCAAACTCTATTTAAACTGTGCTTTATCTGAAATCAAGCTTTTAATGGTTGCTGGCAATTTATTGAAAATGTGTGTTCCTGAATACTGGACCTCTTTTTGGTAAGTGATTTCAGGTCTTTATGTAAATTGTTCTTATTCCTAGTATTGATTCTATGTATTGAGCTATTGGTTGAAAATAGAGACATATTACTTGCAACAAATTTCATTAAGAAATAATATACTGAGAAGCGGTGGTTAGAATACAAAGTTCTTTGAACAGGTTTCTACATGATTGTCTTGCGCTTACACCACAAATGAGTATTTTTACATGCTTTCACATGCTAGAAACTTTTCCTAACTTTGACGAGTTACCTTAGAATATGACCCTATATGACATCATTGAATGAAAGTAAGCAAAGTATGCAAGTTTTTCATATTTGTATCTCCTACATCTGACATTCTCGGAGCAAATACAGACTTGTTCAGACACTTCAGTAATTCTGTGGTATGCCCTTCCGAACTGAATTTGTCATTGAGGGTTAATTCCCCAGAATTTTAACACTATCAGACTCTTCAATTTACATGTCTTCATCTATTATATGCATGCTGGAATGAAATTTCTTCTTAAAGTTTGATGAAAGTGAATTACGTTTAAACCATTTGTTAACGTTCGGAAAACTTTATTAATAGCCATTTATAAATCTGTACTTGACTTGTTACTTATTGCTATGTTTGTATCATCTGCAAACAAAATAATTCTAGATCTGTACTGGCATTATTAGAAGCCCATTTCTATTTGGCAACGGTTCTAACCAACTTTTACTCACAGCACATAAATCATTGCCACTATCTGTTAAACAGTGTACTTATTCATTTCACATTTGCAGACTAATTACTTGCTGACTCAACACCTTCCTTTCATTGCTAGTGTCAGACCCCTCCTCCAACAAATCGTTCACAACTGCCCTCCTCTCAAAACCTTCCCTGTTTCCAGAAATCACACAGATTTTTGTAGAATTACACTCATTATTTTTCTCCTCCTTCTGACTATTCTATCCACTAATGAGAGCTCAAAAAAACTTCCGGCGTTTCGCCATTCTCCCTTTTCTCTCTGTCTTCCTTATTTTCACAATTAGTTGCCTGACCCCCATTTTGGTCATCATTTTCCTGCCTCTCTCATATGGCTTCACAAACGTCGTCATTTATAGATGCTAGTATTTCTTCTACACTATCAGTAATGTCCTGTAATTCTGAAGCTTTTGTACTTACTCCTTCCCCAGAAATGACTCGACTTCAACTTGTTTGCTAAAGACATTCTGACAATCAGGTTCTGTCACATTTTCCGCTAGTACATCACCCATTTCGTCTGCAATACAGCGCTTATTTTGTTTTAGTCTCTGCAAAAACTCCCCTAAACCTGCGTTAAATATACAGATTTTTATGTAGCTCGTTTAGTCTGTTGTTGCTACCTGCTTCTGTTCCTCACTTATAATCCCTGTCTGTTTAGTTACAACACGTACAAAGGGTATTGGTAGTGCGTTCAAATTACTACTTCCCATCTAGTAAACGTTAGCCCATTCACAGACGGCATTTTGTTTAACAGATTCTGGGATTCTGTACCATTGGTTATGTTTATCCTCTTTTTGCCATCGCCTTGGCGCAACGTCATTCTCTCGCACCGGAAAATAAGATCGATAGTCGTGCACCTGCTCCCCATTATTTCGTCTATCATTTGTTGGCTAGCACCACTTCAGGGCACCTCTGCTCCTGCTGTTATGATATGTTATCATTTGATTCAGTAACACTACCAATATTGTCATCACACAGTTGTTTGTTATCGATTTCATGTTTAATGTCACTTTCAGGATCTACATTATCTCCAATAGTTACATTAACTAACATACTTGAAGCAGATTCCACCGTTCGTAAATAACAAAGAAATATCGTCAAAAACCTCCTCTTTTACTTTAACACGTACTTCTCCCCTCTGTTCTGGCGTGCTAGTTTGTGAAGCAGTTACACTGAATGAGTCCCTCTCCTTTTTTTCCGTAGTTAAAATATCTTTATCACTTTCCATATTACTCGGTCTTTCAGCACACACACACGCACACACACGCACACACACACACACACACACACACACACACACACACACACACACACAAAACACATGTAACAAACTTAACATATCATTCGTTGAAATCTGCAGGCTGTGCAAGCTGAGACTGCGAGTCTGACCTCCTTAGCCTGCATTACCAGTTTCAAGGTGTCCACTCGTCGTGTAACTTGGCAGCGCTGCCCTGCCTTACTGCTGCTTGTTGATACCGCTATGACGCTGACTGTTGCTTAGATGCGCCCTCGTTCTTATTGTGACTGTTTAACATCTTCTTCTTTCTTGTAAGTCTCTCCAGCGACTCGAAACGGGTTCTATTCAAAATTCCGGATGTACCATACTCTAAATTTTTCATCGTCGTTCACTATACGGTCTTTCATAAAATTTCTATCAAACTCGGATTCAATGTACTATGGCTTTTCAACTGTTTTCCCTGCACAGATGCATCATGTGCGGCGGTGCGGTTCCTTTCGTCCTGCACCTACCTGGGACCTCGCTACAGCAGACCGCTGGTAGGAAAGCTGAGCAGAGACCTACCATACTTCTGTGAACTACGTCACTTCCTGTGTTTCGCTGTCGCTAGAGTCTAGTTACTGTGACTTGCACCAGGCTATATACAATGCAGGTTAGGTTAGGTTAGGTCAACTATTCTAAAAATCGGGAAAAGGTCTTCATTTTGAATGAAAAGTGGAAATACTGATAAAACTTCGGTATATTCTGAAGTTTAGAATTCCAAGTTCACTGCCAAGTCTGTGCTAATCTTAACACAGCCATGCACAAACCATTTCATTCATGTTAGCAAATTTATGGTAATGTATTTCCCGAAATCTGAACAGCTGCTAAACACAGATTGTTCTTAAATGAAAATTCTCGCCACACTGTTAAGTTTATCGGCGTCTAATGCACACAAGGTTCTGGACACTGATCTGCTCAATATGCCACACGGATTGACTGTCTTTTCTCATACACATAATTACTTAAAAAATCCGAACTTTCTAAAAAAAAACACATCGGAATAAATATGCCTTCACTCTAAAGCACTTTTGAGACATGCAGCACAACTAAAACCGGCAAACTATAAATTCCTTTGGAGCTCATACTATACACAACCTTACCACTGAAAGGTTGTACAGCGTTTATCAATATAACAATGATCTACATATTTACTTTAGACTACATTCACGATACTAAAAACATATAGAAAACTGTACAAACATAAATAAACAAAAAAGCCTTCAAGCAATAAACTGTACTCTGGTGGATAAAAATTAGATCTACGTATTCGACTGAACCCATTTCAGCAAATACGTCACTGTGCACGCATGAGTCATTCTCCCGATACAAAGGCTCTAGAAAAGAGCGACATAAAGGCACCACACCTCAACATCTCGCAAGTTGTGTGATTAGTTTCGAGCCATTTTATAGATAGTCAGGAACAGAGTGAAAAAGCAAATTTCGAAATATTTCCCATGATCAATTACGTATTTTGGTACCGACAACAGCCTATAATGATTGAATGTCTGTTATAAATGTACTTTCTCGGTTCTAGTAGAAGTAACTGTACAACGAGTATTAATTTTTGAATCATCGAAAATGTGACTGAAACTGCTATGGCAACCGTATGAGCACTGATGAATAAAGAAGAAATAAAGAAGCATATCTAAGTTATTTAGCAAGTTGTTATGTATTTACTTAATACCAGGCAAATCACACAAAACTGCTTCAGTAGCTCAGTACTTGTATTTTGGTTTCTTGTGTGAAGGAACTTAGGTTCAAAACTACACTCCTGGAAATGGAAAAAAGAACACATTGACACCGGTGTGTCAGACCCACCATACTTGCTCCGGACACTGCGAGAGGGCTGTACAAGCAATGATCACACGCACGGCACAGCGGACACACCAGGAACCGCGGTGTTGGCCGTCGAATGGCGCTAGCTGCGCAGCATTTGTGCACCGCCGCCGTCAGTGTCAGCCAGTTTGCCGAGGCATACGGAGCTCCATCGCAGTCTTTAACACTGGTAGCATACCGCGACAGCGTGGACGTGAACCGTATGTGCAGTTGACGGACTTTGAGCGAGGGCGTATAGTCGGCATGCGGGAGGCCGGGTGGACGTACCGCCGAATTGCTCAACACGTGGGGCGTGAGGTCTCCACAATACATCGATGTTGTTGCCAGTGGTCGGCGGAAGGTGCACGTGCCCGTCGACATGGGACCGGACCGCAGCGACGCACGGATGCACGCCAAGACCGTAGGATCCTACGCAGTGCCGTAGGGGACCGCACCGCCACTTCCCAGCAAATTAGGGACACTGTTGCTCCTGGGGTATCGGCGAGGACCATTCGCAACAGTCTCCATGAAGCTGGGCTACAGTCCCGCACACCGTTAGGCCGTCTTCCGCTCACGCCCCAACATCGTGCAGCCCGCCTCCAGTGGTGTCGCGACAGGCGTGAATGGAGGGACGAATGGAGACGTGTCGTCTTCAGCGATGAGAGTCGCTTCTGCCTTGGTGCCAATGATGGTCGTATGCGTGTCTGGCGCCGTGCAGGTGAGCGCCACAATCAGGACTGCATACGACTGAGGCACACAGGGCCAACACCTGGCATCATGGTGTGGGGAGCGTTCTCCTACACTGGCTGTACACCACTGGTGATCGTCGAGGGGACACTGAATAGTGCACGGTACATCCAAACCGTCATCGAACCCATCGTTCTACCATTCCTAGACCGGCAAGGGAACTTGCTGTTCCAACAGGACAATGCACGTCCGCATGTATCCCGTGCCACCCAACGTGCTCTAGAAGGTGTAAGTCAACTACCCTGGCCAGCAAGATCTCCGGATCTGTCCCCCATTGAGCATGTTTGGGACTGGATGAAGCGTCGTCTCACGCAGTCTGCACGTCCAGCACGAACGCTGGTCCAACTGAGGCGCCAGATGGAAATGGCATGGCAAGCCGTTCCACAGGACTACATCCAGCATCTCTACGATCGTCTCCATGGGAGAATAGCAGCCTGCATTGCTGCGAAAGGTGGATATACACTGTACTAGTGCCGACACTGTGCATGCTCTGTTGCCTGTGTCTATGTGCCTGTGGTTCTGTCAGTGTGATCATGTGATGTATCTGACCCCAGGAATGTGTCAATAAAGTTTCCCCTTCCTGGGACAATGAATTCACGGTGTTCTTATTTCAATTTCTAGGAGTGTATATCACGTCTAGGAATATTTTTTCATTTGATACTACTTTCTGTGCTGTAATGGCCATAAAGATAATTATAATAACTCTACATTCTAAAACCACATAAATCTTCCCGTTTTCTGAGTGTTCTGGTTCACTGTGGTGGGTAGCATTCCATGTGCAAGAAACTTACACGATCTGAATTAAGGGTATATGGTTTTCTTTCTTTTACTTTGCAGATATCTGAGTATTCCAGTGTGCCTGCTAAGGATGACAAAGGGCGAACTCATTCTTGAAATTAAGTGATAAATCATTTTAGCTAGTAAAATAAATATTGAGCAGCTGTTAGAACTAGGTTTGAGGAAGTATGAATCCGCTGTAACCATGTAAAGAAAGGAGCCACTGACTGCAATGTGCATGCTACGTTTAACACTGAGATTTTGCACTACAGGAAGCTTTCAGAGAACGGTTGGCGATTTGTTCAAACAGAGATCTGCTTGCAATGTCTGATTGAAGAAAGAATTCATCAAAATACCTACGAAAGAAAATAACGTGACGAAAACGCTGGGCGGTTTTTACCAGACATAATGTTTTGCTGGTATTTTAGGTGCTGTGGACTGTACCCATATCTCCATCATATGTTGTGTTGTCAAAAAAGCAGAGATATTTAGGAATCGTCACTGATGATTTTCGTTAATGGTACAAGCAGTCTCAGATGCTAAGCTTAATCAGACCATAGCAAAATGTATAAAAGCGTCTCATGTAACTTCAGGATGAAAATCTTTCCACGAAGAAAGTCCAGAACCAACAAAAAATGAAGCTAACAGGAGTTACAATGCAATGAGCGCATAATTTATTAACAATGTCTTTTAAAAAAATTTTACGTCTTTTCCATGTTGGTTGTAGTAACTTTATCAGATTTTTTGTCTTCTGTTGTGTCATTATTTTGGCTCAACACGATTTCCAACAAAAACTCCTTTTTATGTGTGGAGAAGTTCGAAGACTGGTTCGTTTTCTGTTTACTTTCTCCATCTTCAGAACGCAACACTTTCGATTATAAGTACTGTGTATCTACAATGTATGATTAATGTCTGTGTTCGAAGCATGATAATCGTGACTATAGCCGATTTATGGGGTGTTGCCAGGCAAGTTCCTTCCTATCTTAGATCAACACTGAACCTCCTTTGGGGGATCCAAGTTTAATGTCATATAATAGAGCAGAGTCCTGAACAGAGTTCAGTTTGTGAACTAGCATCAAAATTGATCTCCAGTCATTGATGTTTATACAGTCGCTCCTTAATTATCTTGATAGTAAATGCTGCAACTGAGAACTTGTAGCTTAGAGTTTGTGAGGGGTCCACTTGTACACGGAGCCCAATTTTGTATTACAATTCATGAAAAATGTCTTGAAATGTTTGTCATATGTAGAAGAGATTATATCTTCGATACCAGTGAACCAAGATGTTGCCCGAGTGGCAGAACTGGGTGTAAGCAGGATCACAGTAACAGTTGCAGCTGCCCTCTTTTGTATGTAGGATTAAGGACTTAAATCTAGTGGCTAACTGTGGGAGTTCAGTGGTTGGTCTATGAATGCAGCACAATACAGCTTTTATAAAATGAAGTGATGAATGATATTGTTTATTCTCACACAGAGCCAGTAAATGTTCCGTCATACTTATCTGTATAAAAGTGCAAAAAGAGTATTATTAATTTCTGAGGCTATAAGATTATCAAGAATTGAAGTGATGCTGATAATTAACAAATATTGAACACTCTCCATGGCAATTATAGAAGAGTAATGTATTTATACTGTTACTCAAAGGGAAAGCAACTGGCACAAATTTGTAACCTAATGAAATTATATATATTTTATTTTAAGTATGCAGCAATGCAATATTTAATTTTGGCTGAATTTTAGAATACTGACCCTTGAATGTAGAAACCAAGCATTTTCCATCAGACTGAATGTATACGTTGATTAGGTATATAATATTTATAATATTTTGTGTGTTTTGTTATCCTGATACAGAGTAGTTAAATTATGGAATCTATTGTGTCAAACGATGTCAGACTTTTTCTTATGTAACAATCCAATATTTAATTGCGACAGTAACTGAGAATTGTAGAACAGATGGGAAGTTCACTGATTCTGAAGTTAATGTAAAATGTTTCGTATCAGATCTTGTGAAAGTGAAACTTCATGTTGAATACAGTTTTCGAACTGAAGCATTCGGTCTTAGCATATGCTGTTATCAGTACCTCTTCCTCTTCCATATCGTGTTTATTTAAATCCATCGAATATTTTTCTAAAGGAAATCATTTTTCAATCAAAATCAGGAAGATATTAATGTGTCAGGAACAGAAAAGTAGTAATGTTTGTAACAGTTGCAATGTGGGCAGCATTGCACAGAGTTGAGCCAATATCCAGTATTTTCACTAAACATTTGCAGGGTTATTCATTAATCACCTTACCTACTAATGTTATTTGTATGAAGGTATTTTATGGCCCTCATTGCACTTATTGTGCCAAGATTGAATATTTTCTATTCAAACTGTGGAAAGAACAGAGTACCAGGATTACATCCATTGCAACTCTAGAGCTAAAGACAATTTTCATTGTTTATTTGCCCAGGTGATTTTGTCAGTCTATAGAACTTGGTGCTGACAAGATTAGATAAAAAAATTCAGAGGGATTGATTTCCAGATTGGTTTCCAGATTAATTGTTGAATTTTTTTTGAGTACCGTAAAATGATTAAGCACTTCATTTGCTCAACAACACATCACACAATAAATCTGCACAACACAATCGTTACGCATTTGATATTCATTAGCAAATAAATACATACATTTTTTAAAGAACATTACATTTTTATAAAGAACATTACAATTTCACTCAATGAATACAAACACTTATTTATTAGGACGTCTTTTAACTGCCTGTGGTACAGTTTTCCTTAAAAAAATTTTAAAGTTGGGCTAGCTTGTTGAAACACATCTACCTGTTAATATAAGGACTATTGCTAGTTATTTTTAATTGTATCCTTTGCCTGACGTAGTTGACATTTCTTCTAGTGTCATACTTATGTATATCACCACACTTGTTTACTTTGGTTTATTTCAAAAAATATAAGTTTATAAAAATATAAGGATATTATTAGTAAATATTTATGTTGGGCAAAGGTTTCATGACAGGACTCCCTGGACCATAGTCCATGCATAATCCTAACTGCTCCTTTCTTTGATACCAATATTCCATTTAGGTTTAGGTCAACTGCACAGCCCCATAGTTCAACGCCATAGTTAAAAAATGGATAATTTGTTCCATAGTATACAATTTTTAAGGTCTCACTCGGAACTGTTCTTGCCAGTTGGCCTTCAGATACACACTACTGCTGAATTTCTTGCATACAGAATTAATGTGGTTTACCCAGTGAAGATTTGTGTCCACATGAACACCAAAATATTTTTTGTGATCTCATTCTAATGATGTAATATCAAATATGTTGTTTATTTCAACCTTATGAGAGATGGTTGTTTTAAATATGAGTGACTGGGATTTACCGATATTAGTGTTTAGGCCTCTTTGAACGAAATACGTGATTTTAGTTGCAACTGACTGTAATGCCTGAAAGCCTTTCTCACAAAATAAGGGGGAGATGTCATAACTTACTACATGTGAGTTTGAAAGGTTGTATCATGTCATGTAAAGAATAGAAATGGACCAAGAAATGACACATGTGGTACTCCCTAGATTACTGTATCTCTAGAAGACTGGAAATCTATGACCTTATTACCTATTTTGCATGAAAGTTTAGTGCACTGGTTGTTAAAAATGTGGACGGTAACTTTATAGATGAGTCTATGATGTTACATTTGTTCCTTAATGAGCGGTCTATGGTTGAGTGAGTCAGATGTTTTAGAAAGCTCTAGAATATGCCTGTAGTCTTCATTCTCTCATCTACAAGAGAGTATAGTAACTGCAGTTGTTGTGCAACAATCTGTCCTAGAGATGTTGTGTTTCTGTCAACAATTTGTTTTTTGTAAAATTGGGCAGTAGTTTGGAGCCCCTTTTGTACTTCTCTTTTTATGCACTGGTTTGACCAATCTTATCCTTTAGACCACTAGGTTAACTGTTTAATACTACAGTTTATGAGGTAGGTTACTGATTTAACTATTTCTTCTATGCATTTTTTAACTACAGCACTCGATATACCATCCCATACAGCTGTGTATTTGCTCTTCAGTGTGAAGATAAGTTTACTTATCTCTCGGTGCATCCTAGGTGCGTGTCTATAGCCCATGTTGGATTTCCTGTTGTTGATATAAAATGTTTATTAAAGAGATTACCCATGAACCATAGACCATGCCATTAGTGGGGAGGCTTGCGTCCCTCAGTGCTACAGATAGCCATACCATAGGTGCAACCACAGTAGTCCCCCAATCGGATCTCCAGACGGGGACTCCTCAAGAGGACGTCATTATCAAGAGAAAGAAAACTGGCATTCTATGGATCGGAGCGTGGAATGTCAGATCTCTTAATCGGGCAGGTAGATTAGAAAATTTAAAAAGGGAAATGGATAGGTTAAAGTTAGATATAGTGGGAATTAGCTGAAGTTCGATAGCAGGAGGAACAAGACTTCTGGTCAGGTGAATATAGGGTTATAAAAACAAAATAAAATAGGGGTAATGCAGGAGTGGGTTTAATAATGAATAAAAATATATGAGTGTGGGTAAGCTGCTACCAACAGCATAGTGAACGCATTTTTGTGGCCAAGATAGACATGAAGCCCACACCTACTACAGTCGTACAAGTTTATATGCCAACTAGCTCTGCAGATGACGAAGAAATTGAAGAAATGTATGATGAGATAAAAGATATTATTCAGATAGTGAAGGGAGACGAAAATGTAATAGTCATGGGTGACTGGAATTCGATAGTAGGAAAAGGAAGAGAAGAAAACGTAGCAGGTGAATATGGATTGGGGGGGGGGGGGAAGAAATGAAAAAGGAAGCCACCTAGTAGAATTTTGCACAGAGTATAACTTAATCATAGCTAACACTTGGTTCAAGAATCACAAATGAAGGTTGTATACATGGAAGAAACCTAGAGATACTGACAGGTTTCAGATAGATTATATAATAGTAGGTTAGGTTAGTGTTGTTTAACGTCCCATCGACAATGAGATCATTAGAGACGGAGCGCAAGCTCGGGTTAGGGAAGGATGGGGAAGGAAATCGGCCGTGACCTTTCAAAGGAACCATCCCGGCATTTGCCTGAAACGATTTAGGGAAATCACGGAAAACCTAAATCAGGATGGCTGGAGACGGGATATATAATAGTAAGACAGAGATATAGGAACCAAGTTTTAAATTGTAAGACATTTCCAGGGGCGGATGTGGACTCTGGCCACAATCTATTGGTTATGAACTGTAGATTAAAACTGAAGAAACTGCAAGAATTTGGCAATTTTAGGAGATGGGACCTGTATAAACTGACTAAACCAGAGGTTGTACAGAGTTTCAGGGAGAGCGTAAGGGAACAATTAACAAGAATGGGGGAAAGAAATACAGTAGAAGAAGAATGGGTAGATTTGAAGGATGAAGTAGTGAAGTCAACACTGGATCAAGTAGGTAAAAATACGAGGCCTAGTAGAAATCCTTGGGTAACAGAAGAAATATTGAATTTAATTGATGAAAGGAGAAAATATAAAAATGCAGTAAATGAAGCAGGCAAAAAGGAATAAAAATGTCTCAAAAATTAGATCAACAGGAAGTGCAAAATGGCTAAGCAGGGATAGCTAGAGGACAAATGTAAGGATGTAGAGGCTTATCTCACTAGGGGTAAGATAGATACTGCCTATAGGAAAATTAAAGAAACCTTTAGAGAAAAGAGAACCACTTGCATGAATATCAAGAGCTCAGATGGAAAACCAATTACAAGCAAAGAAGGGAAAGCAGAAAGGTGGGAGGAGTAGGCCTATATAGAGGGTCTTTACAAGGGCGATGTTCTTGAGGGCAATATTATGGAAATGGAAGAGGATGTAGATGAAGATGAAATGGGAAATATGATACTGTGTGAAGAGTTTGACAGAGCACTGAAAGACCTAAGTCGAAACAAGGCCCTGGGAGTAGACAACATTCCATTAGAACTACTGACAGCCTTGGGAGAGCCAGTCCTGACAAATCTCTATCATCTGGTGAGCAAAATGTATAAGACAGGCGAAATACCCTCAGACTTCAAGAAGAATATATTCCAATCCCAAAGAAAGCAGGTGTTGAGAGATGTGAAACTTACTGAACTATCAGTTTAATAAGTCACAGCTGCAAAATACTAATGCGAATTATTTACAGATGAATGGAAAAACTGGTAAAGGCTGACCTCAGGGAAGATCAGTTTGGATTCCGTAGAAATTCTGGAACACGCAAGGCAATAATGACCCTACAGCTTATCTGAGAAGCTAGATTAAGAAAAGGCAAACCTACGTTTTTAGCATTTTTAAACTTAGAGAAAGCTTTTGACAATGTTGACTGGATTACTCTCTTTCAAATTCTGAAGGTGGCAGGGGTAAATACAGGGAGCGAAAGGCTATTTACAATTTGTACAGAAATCAGATGGCAGTTATAAGAATCGAGGGGCATGAAAGGGAAGTAGTGGTTGGGAAGCGTGTGAGACAGGGTTGTAGCCTATCCCCGATGTTATTCAATCTGTATATTGAGCAAGCAGTAAAGGAAACAAAAGAAAAATCCATGGAGAAGAAATAAAAACTTTATGGTTCGCCGATGACATTATAATTCTGTCAGACACAGCACAGGTCTTGGAAGAGCAATTGAACAGAATGGACAGTGGCTTGAAAGGAGGATATAAGATGAACATCAACAAAAGCAAAACGAGGATAATGGAATGTAGTCGAGTTAAGTCAGGTGATGCTGAGGGAATTGGATTAGGAAATGAGACACTTAAAGTAGTAAAGGAGTTTTGCTATTTGGGGAGCAAAATAACTGATGATGGTCGAAGTAGAGAGGATATAAAATGTAGACTGGCAATGGCAAGGAAAGCGTTTCTGAAGAAGAGGAATTTGTTGACATCGAGTATAGATTTAAGTGTCAGGAAGTCGTTTCTGAAAGCATTCGTGTGGAGTGTAGCCATGTATAGAAGTGAAACACGGACGATAAATAGTTTGGACAAGAAGAAAATAGTAGCTTTCAAAATGTGGTGCCACAGAAGAAAATGCCGAAGATTAGATGGGTAGATCACATAACTAATGAGGAGGTATTGAATAGAATTGGGGAGAAGACGAGTTTGCGGCACAACTTGAGTAGAAGATGGGATAGGTTGGTAGAGCATATTCTGAGGCATCAAGGGATCACCAATTTAGTATTGGAGGGCAGCGTGGAGGGTAAAAATTGTAGAGGGAGACCAAGAGATGAATACACTAAGCAGATTCAGAAGAATGTAGGCTGAGTAGGTGCTGGGAGATGAAGCAGCTTCTACAGGATAGAGTAGCATGGAGAGCTGCATCAAACCAGTCTCAGGACTGAAGACCACAACAACAACAACAACAACAACGACAACAACATACTGATTTGGAGTCTTTTATAATATTACCACCATGTATAATACGCAGTGTTTTGGTATCACTAGTTGTGGAGACTTTCGATACTTATTGATCAGCTTCAAGGAGCCCAAGGCTTTTAGTGGGCAATGATATTTCAGTACTGTGCACCTGTTTTTTAAGAGCTGAAAGTTCAGGTTTAAAGGATTATTTTAGCTGTGCTATATTGGCTGAACGTCTGAGTTGGTTATTTCTCCCACTCTGAGTGTGTATTGACCATGCCTGCATTCAATTCAATTCAATTTTTATTATCACATAACATGCCTTATACAATCAAAGATTGTGACATAGGTGACTTGTCAGTTTTTACACTATTTATAACAATACTAAAAATACAATAAACTAATAATATACATGGTGTAACATCTTCAAAGAGGTATTTTAATTACAATTATAATGCATTGTTACCATTCACGAAATCTTCTACACTATAGTAACATTTATCTTTCAGATATTTTTCCAGGTCTCTTTTGGTGCCTTTTACATTTGGGTCATCCATATCTTTCCATATTTTATTTACAAATTTCATGCCCATATAGTATGGGGTTTTTTCATATGATTTTAAACGGTCGGTAAGTAACATGTAGCTCGATCTATGTCTTGTATCATATTGATGCAAGAAGAAGTTGCCCTCAAAAAGTTGTGAGTTTCTTTTCGTGAAAGTGAGAGTTTCATAGATGTATATGCTAGGAATGCTCATTAGATCCAGTTTTACAAATAAAGGTTTGCAGTGTTGCTTTGGTTTTGCTCCCACCATTGCCCAGATGATTCTTTTTTGTAGTCTAAAAGCTCTAAGTAAATTTGTTTTTTCAGACCCCCAGAAAATTATACTATACCTAATGACTGAAACAAAATATGCATTATATACGGTTTTTCTTACAGCTAAATCAGTAATACTATACAAGATATTCATAACATATACAAGGCTATTCAGTCGACCCTGTATGTTGTCCACATGGCGACTCCATGACAGGTTTTTATTGACTAACACGCCAAGGAATTTGACACAGTCTGCAGTCTCTAATTTTTTGTCCATATACCTTATTTCACTTATAGACTGTGCAGATTGTTTTGTGGTAAAATGAACAATTTCTGTTTTTGTAAAGTTTAATGTCAAGTTATTGTTTTTGACCCATGCCTCCACTTCCCCAAGTGTTTGTTCAATATGACGAATTAGGTCTACCTCATTTTTACAACAGACTACAGCTGTTGAATCATCTGCATAGAGGATAGTATCAGACTGGACCTGACATGGCATATCATTAATATAATATAGAAAAAGCAGTGGCCCTAATATTGAGCCTTGTGGAACACCTAATTGAGTGTTTTTCCAGCCAGAGAGGAGTTTCTTGCCGTTGATGTTAATAAGTACTCTTTGTTTTCTGTTTGCCAAGTATGATGACATCCAGCTAAGAGATTTGCCTTGAAAACCATAGCGTGCCAATTTTTGGAGAAGCAGGTCATGATTTACTGTGTCGAAGGCTTTGGACAGGTCACAAAAGATGCCTGACATACACATTCTATCATCAAGACATCTGCTGACTTTTGTGACTAATTCATTTATTGCATGGATTGTGCTGCGGCCTTTTCTGAAACCATATTGATTGCCTAAGATAATGCTGTTAGATGGATTGTGATCACATGCAGCTCTTTCAAATATTTTTGAGAAAATTGGTAACAGTGAGATTGGCCTGTAGTTGCACAATTCATCTTGTTTGCCTTTTTTGTGTATGGGCCGAACTTCTGCATATTTTAATCGGTCTGGGAAACATCCCTCATCAAATGATTGGTTGATTATGAAAGAGAGTGGATATGCAATACTGTGACGGACTATTTTTATTATTTCAGTGGGGACCTCATCCCACCCCGCCGATTTTGAATTTTTTAGGGACATTATGATTTTGATGACATCTGAGATGGAAACATGAGAAAACTTAAAACATGTGCAATTGCTATCTGTCATATTGGGCTTTGTATTTGGTGGTGAACAGTCACCAAATTTGTTACAGTTTATGAAAAAGTCATTGAATGATTCACAAATGGCACTGGGTTCTGTAACAGCTCTACCATTCATCACTATTTTAGAAGGGCATTTTCTCTCTGCCTCACTGCCAACTTCACTTCTTATAACAGACCAAACAGCTTTTGATTTGCTTTTTGCATTTGAAATGAAGTCGTTATTTGCAGTACGTTTTGCTAGTTTAACTATTTTGTCAAATGTTTTTTTGTATGTGCTTACATACTTAAGAAATTGAGGGCTTCGATTTACTTTTGCCTCCATATGCAGTTTCCTCTTAATAGCACTAGACACTCTAATTCCTTTTGTTACCCAGGATCTACTTTTTTGGGACCTGGTCCTCACTGTTACAAAAGGGTAGCATTCATTGAATATACCCAAGAATTCAGTTAAAAAGTTATTGTAATTGTCACTTGTGGAAGTGTGTTTGCTGACTGTCCACTTGGTTTGGCTTAGTTTTTTGCAAAATTCTTCCACATTTTCTTGACTGAAATTCCTACATCTTTTTGTTGTGCAGACTGAATTTTGCTTCGGTAGTGATACAATTAGTGCTTCATGGTCTGATACTCCTAAATCTAGAAGAAACTTTTCTTTTACATAATAATTATAACTACTTACAATATTGTCAATACATGTTGCAGAGCTTGCTGTAATTCTTGTATACTGATCGAAATTGAGATTTAGCCCATTTGTGGCTACCAGGTTCTTTAAGTGTGAAGAAAATTTGTCATCAGTCCTTACATCTATGTTGAAGTCAGCACATATAACCACTTTCCTGTACAGTTTCTCACATTTTAATTTATGTAGCAATGTATCCAACTTATCTAAAAATACAGAGCTTATATGGTACCCAGGGGTGCGATATATGCTGATAATTAGTGTGTTATACCCTTTAAGTTCTATACAACAACTTTCAAATCTGCCTTCTTCATTCAGATGGCTAAAATTCTGTCTGATATCATAGTCTACCATGGAATGAACTAATATGCAAGAGCCTCCATACCCATTGGTCCTACAAAAGCTGGTAGTCAGTTTATAACCTGTAAGTTTATTCAGGAGACTGATATTTTCAGATTTTAGCCAATGTTCATTAAGGCATATTACTTTCACAGATTGGTTCACATTTTCTAGCAAAATTTCTATATCATAAAGCTTCCTGATCATTCATTTTAATGGTGCAGCAGGAATCAAAGTGTCTCAGCAGAAAAGTGTAAAACACATCCCATTTTCCTATGTGACCCTTTAACAAGATAGATTACATCCCATCTCCTCTCAACTAGTTTAATTTTAAGTAAATTAACATTACTGTTATTAAAAATCTGTTTCTTTTCGGAAGTTTTTGCTGTCTTATTACGAGATGATTTTCTGCATTCTGTCTGTTATACAAGGTGACCCATGTAATGAAAGTGTATATTGTTACGTATCTTCTGCAGTTTTGTTAATTATTACATATCACAACCTACCCTGGTAGCACTAGAGTCTGAAATCCTGGTGTCAATGGAAACAATATTTATAAGAGATAAGAACTTAATGTATCCAAGAGTTTCATTTTAACGATGCTGCTGGAGTCTGCATCAGTTTTAATGTTCCCGATTATAGTAAGGTCATTGGGACCAGTCTGCCTAATTATGTTATTGAAACTATTGAGAAAATGGATTACATCGGTAGAAGTTGGTCTGTATACAGGGTGTTTATAAATCAGTTCGACAAAAGCAGCCTTCAACTGTGGAAAGGGCAAATAAATTGCAGAAATGTTTGATACAGCACTGGCTGCAGTATATTTCATTCCCACTAAATTGTTAATTCCTGACGTTCCCGCTAGCTGGCACATGCAAACAGTCATCATGGAATAATACAACTACGCAAGGCATGTGCATTGTTGTTTATGATTTCATGAATCCAAATCCGCTACCACAGTTCAGGGACGATTCATGACTACATATTGCAAGCCACCATCTCAAAGACAAACTGTTATTAACTGATAAAATCTTTTCACTCAAATGGCTATGTACCTCGCATAGAATGCTCGGTCAGGGTCAGCCAGCAGTCTCTGACACAGCAGTTGATCAAGTTTGGCACTCTTACATTCCTTGTCTGAGTACATCAAAGAGATGTGCCAACTTAGTATTGAATATGGCTAGTGTTACAGTATAGAAGGTATTTCAGAAATGCCAGTCATTCAAACCCTACAAATTGGAACTGTTGTAAGCTTTAAGAGTAAGTGACAACCAAAAATTATCTGAGTTTCATGTAGATATGTTTAAGAAAACGGGAATGTCATTTCCTCAATAGTGTGCTAAATACGTTTGCTGTCCCTTTATATCTGTAGAGTATCGTCATCTCTTAAGTAATTTCCAAACTTCTGAACCACTGTTTACATTGTCGCGAGTAGGCCTAATTTTTCGTACACGTGTTTTTATTGTTTTCCGGTAACTTAATTCTCTTTCTGTCACTAAAATCGATTTGTACCATGAGTGTAAAGTGCCTGAAGTGCCGTAGAATCGTTAGCTCCGTGGTCTGGTGTGATGGATGTAGTAACTTTCTTCATTGGGGCGATTGTAGTGGCGTGGGAATTGGGAAAATGAGCGAGCCTCATCTGTGGTTCTGTAGGCTATGCAGTAGAGAAGAAAGATTGTGGAACAGGAGGGGAAAATTGCTGCCCTTCAGGCTGAGTTAGATGAGGCTTGGCGAAAACTGGGCAGGTTATGGGGGGAGAAGGGTAAACAGGGGTGGGAAGTGGCAACAGGCATAAGGAACAAGCCAAGAAATTCTTCTGACAGCTTTGTCATTATACAAAATAGGTTTGACCTGTTGCCTCAGTCAGAAACTGATGAGCCTCTCACAGAAGTAGATGTGGACAGGGCTCAACAAGCTTTCAGCAGCAAATTGAATAAGAATGTAGGGAAGTCTGCAAAGAGAAAGAAAGTCTTGTTGCTAGGTAGTTCGCATGCTAGGGGTGTGGGCCAACTTCTGCGGGATGAATTAGGGTCAGAATACCTAGTGCTAGACTGGGGCAGGTTACAGAGAATTTAGGTTCACTATGTAGAGGCTTTACTAAGGAAGATACCGTGGTTATTGTGGGTGGGCCGGACAACAGTATTGACAGAGACCCGGGGTACAGCACAGAGTGTGACCTGGCAAAGATTGCATCAACATCGAGTCATACCAGTGTTGGGTTTGTGTCGGTTCTGGAGCGCCAGGACTGACCTCATTTGAGCTCTTCTGTCAGGAGAGTTAATTTGGAGTTGGAATGGCTACTTGGATCTGGTGCAGGGTCACACATTGGTGTGGTTCCTGTTGATTCACTCTGTAGGTGGGACTGTACTAGACATGGCCTACACCTCAACAAGAGAGGGAAGGGTAAACTGGCTGGGCTGATAGCAGGAAATTTGAAGGGGGGAGGAACTACATCTCATGGTGGAAACTCTTTTTTGGTGTAAGATCAGCCAGGCAAGTACTAAAGATGTTAAAAAAGTTCAAGATACTCACAAAAGTAAAGTGAAAAATAATGTTAGGATATTTCATCAAAATATTGGAGGATTGAAGAATAAAATTGATGAGCTTCTGCTTTGTTTAGAAGATATAGAAACTGAGAATGTAATAGATGTACTGTGCCTGTCTGAGCATCACATTGTCACTGATATGCAAAAGGTTAGCATCAATGGGTACAAATTAGCTGCACAAGTAAGTAGAGACAATATGATGAGAGGAGGAGTTGCCATATATGTCAAAAGCTTCCACAGTGTAAAAAATTTAGAAACTAAAAAATTTTGTGTAGAGCAACATATGGAAGCATGTGCCACTGAACTAAAACTAAATGATAGCACTTTCATAAGTGTAACAGTGTATAGGTCCCCCTCAGGGAATTTCCAGCTATTTCTAGAAAACTTGGATGCTTTGTTGTGCTATCTGTCAGACAGGGGATTTCAATGTTGATTCCCTGAAAGAGTGTAATAAGAAGAATGACCTTGTAGTATTACTCAGTTCTTTCAATTTGAGCTCCGTCATTGATTTTCCTACTCGGATAACAAAGAACAGCAGGACATTGATAGATAACTTTTTTATAGACCAAGATAAGTTTAAGGACATAAATGCTTATCCTGTTGAGAATGGTCTTTCAGATCATGGTGCACAGCTAGTTACAATACATGACATAGCTCCATGCAGTATATCAAATCAGAATTTCAAAGCAGTGTGTTCAATTAACAATATAAATATTGCAACCTTTAGGGAAAGCCTACAGCAGCTAGATGGGGTGAAGTGTATAAGGAACCTGATGCAAACTTGAAATATAACTTATTTCATGATACATCTTTAAGGGTATTTGAAAATTGTTTTCCCAAGAAAATAGTTAAACATAATTCCAAGAAAACATATAAAAAACCTTGGCTAACTAAAGGAATAAGAATATCTTGCAACTGTAAAAGAGAACTGTATCTAACAGCAAGAGGGAGTACTGACCCCAAAATTGTTCAATATTATAAAAACTATTGTGTGGTACTAAGAAAAGTTATTAAAAAGTCCAGAAGCATGTGTATCATGTCTGAGATCAGTTACTTTGATAATAAAATTAAAGCAATTTGGAATATTATTGAAAGGGAAACAGGGCAACCAAGAGCACAGGAAGACTTTAGTGCCATAAAATTGAATGACAAGTGTACTAACAAACAATCAGAAATTGAAAATATTTTCAATAATCATTTTTTAAATGTTGTGGAGAAAATAGGATCTAGATCTTCACTAGAAGAGGTAGGGCTATTAATAGAAGAGGCCATACCAGTGCAGTTTGAAACAACTGTATTTCCACCAACCTCTCCCTCTGAAATCAGTAAAATAATAAACTCACTGAAAAGTAAAAGCTCTTACGGAATTGATGGTATTTCCAGCAAGGTACTTAAAGCTTGTTACCTGCAGATAAGTAGGATTCTCAGACACGTATTTAATAGCTCTTTGGAACAGGGTGTTTTCCCCGATAGACTGAAATATGCCATTGTAAAACCATTGCATGAAAAGGGGGATATGTCGGATGTCAACAACTACCGCCCAATCTCTCTTCTGACAGCTCTATCAAAAATTTTTGAGAAAGTAATGTATTCAAGAGTAGCCTCCCATATTTGTAAAAATAAAGTAATAACAAAATGTCAGTTTGGTTTTCAGAAAGGCTTTTCAACAGAAAATGCTATATACGCTTTCACTGATCAAATATTAAATGCTCTGAATAACCGGACATCACCCATTGGTATTTTTTGTGATCTCTCAAAGGCCTTTGATTGTGTAAATCATGGAATTATGTTAGATAAGCTACATCACTATGGTTTGAGGGGGGCAGTGCACAAATTGTTTAATTCATGCTTAACTGGAAGAATGCAGAAAGTTGAAATAAGTGGTTCATGTAATGTTAAAACAACAGCTGATTCCTCAAACTGGGGGGCTATCAAGTACGGGGTCCCACAGGATTCGGTCTTAGTTCCTTTACTGTTCTTGATATACATTAATGACTTACCATTCCACATTGATGAAGATGCAAAGTTAGTTCTTTTTGCTGATGATACAAGTATAGTAATAACATCCAAAAATCAAGAACTAAGTGATGTAATTGTAAATGATGTTTTTCACAAAATTATTAAGTGGTTCTCAGCAAACGGACTCTCTTTAAATTTTGATAAAACGCAGTATATACAGTTCCATACAGTAAATGGCACAACTTCAGTGATGAATATAGACTTTGAACAGAAGTCTGTAGCTAAGGTAGAATTTTCAAAATTTTTAGGCATGTCCATTGATGAGAGGTTAAACTGGAAGCAACACATTGATGGTCTGCTGAAATGTCTGAGTTCAGCTACGTATGCTATTAGGGTTATTGCAAATTTTGGTGATAATAATCTCAGTAAATTAGCTTACTATGTCTACTTTCATTCACTGCTTTCGTATGGCATCATATTCTGGGGTAATTCTTCGTTGAGTAGAAAAGTATTCGTTGCTCAAAAACGTGTAATCAGAATAATTGCTGGAGCCCACCCACAGTCATCCTGCAGACATCTATTTAAGGATCTAGGGATCCTCACAGTAACCTCACAGTATATATATTCACTTATGAAATTTGTTGTTAATAATCCAACTTAGTTCAAAAGTAATAGCAGTGTGCATAGCTATAACACCAGGAGAAAGGATGATCTTCACTATGCAGGGTTAAATCTGACTTTGGCACAGAAAGGGGTAAATTATGCCGCCACAAAAGTCTTTGGTCACCTACCAAACAGCATCAAAAGCCTGGCAGAGAACCAACCAACATTTAAAAATAAATTAAAAGAATTTCTAGATGACAACTTCTTCTACTCATTGGCTGAATTTTTAGATATAAATTAAGGAAAAAAACCAACTTAAACATTAGTGTCATGCGATATTTTGTGTAATGTAATATCTTGTACAGACATCTTTTTTTAACCTGACACGTTCCACATCACTATGAAGTGTCGTATTCATGATCTATGGAACAAGTATTAATCTAATCTAATCTAATATAAACGTGTTTAGTGTCGAAGTTACTTTCCATAAATGTGGTACAGCAAATCAGTATAATGCTTGGATATGGGGAGAGGAGAAACCACTTCACATAATCGAACATGTACAGGACTCGTCTTAGGTAAAGTTTTCTTCCAGTGCAAACTGTAACAAGATTTATGGTCCTTCCTTTTTTTCTGAGTCAACTGGAACTAACATATGATACCTGGACATACTTGAACAAAGGATGTGAACACAGAATTAATTTTCCAGCAAGACATCGCACCACCACATTATCATCATGAAATTGTTGCATACGTCCATAGGAATGTTCAAGTTATTTGGTCGTGGTGGATCAATATCCTCGCCATTACGATCGCCTGATTTAATGCCGATCGACTTCTGTGTGTGTGGTACACTCGTGGTGACTCCCACTACATACATTCCACAGTACAGTGTTGTAGACTGCACAAGATCTTCATAAAGACATAATGTTTGTTCCTTTGTTTCTGGGAAACGTCGACGAGCTGCAACCATGGATAACACAAAACAGTCGCCACCACACGCCAAGGCTTTCTTCATAGGATTTGGGAGGATACTGATTACAGGTGGGACATTTGTCGTGTTGTTAAAGGTAGCTACATTGAACATTTGTAAATGAAACTTAAACAGATACTGCATTCAGCGCTGTATCAAACATTTCTGTAACTTATTTACCTTCTTCACAATTAAAGGCTACTTTTGCATAACTAATTTATAAACATCCTGTACTACTGTTACATGCACAAGAGTACATGATACCAATACGTTTTCAAAAAGTGACGATCGAAAATGCGATTTTTTAGGGGACCATACCTCGATTTCTATTTATGACAGAGATAAGAGGTCAGAGGTCCGGAGTTTTAGAAAGCCCTTGGCTTAGCAACCATTTCTATATCTATCAGAAGAACATGCAATCTATTGCTATCCTTCACAACAAGGTCAAAATTTAAACATTACACACTTTCTCCAGCCCAGACGAATTGGGCAAATTGGTTGGCTCTTTTGTTGTTAGGTAAGGTCTAGAATGGACTTTAGGTGGCTTACAAAAGCACCGTTTGTTGATGGATGGCTCCTGAAAATACACCAAAAAACCATGATTTCTGGATATGAAAAGTACCAATTGTCGGGATGGTCACTTCTATAATTTATGTTCACTGCAGATCGTCGAGACATGATATTCTCGAGATACTTCGAAACGTTTTTCGATATCATTATCTGTTTCCAAGACCTAGAGGGGCAAAGTTAATGTATTTACGCTGAAAATCGTTTTTTTTTTTCAGTTTTGCACCATGTGTCGCAATTATGTAAATAACTAACCATAGAAAATGCCTCAAGTTTCTTATATTTTCATCTATAAACGCCATTTTCCCGATTTTGAAAATCTATATCCTTTATCAAGACATGATTTTTGGGTACCAAAAGTACCAGGCCAATCGTCGAAATTTTACCATATGTTCTTAACATGATCTGATAGGACCTTAAAACTGTTGTCCCTATCATTATCCATTACCGAGGAACAGAGGTTCAAAGTTACCTTACTTATGCACTGTGGTCTAAGGCATAAATGTAGTTTTAACTGACGTAAGTAACACATGCCAAAGGTTCTAGAGTTTTCACAAGGGTTCTGAGGCCACCAAACTATGTTTTTAGTCAGCATTGTTTCACCAATAAAACTTTATGATGCATTGTCCTGTATAATGGACATTTCATACCTACAGAAATACGATTAGAGTGGTACTACAGTGACAAAAAATGGACTAAAGAGAGTCTTCATATGCCTGAATAGATCTTAAAATGGCTGCAAAAAATTATGTAAAACTGGAAACACTGCAAATTCAGTAAAACATTTATGGTAATATTGCTACTGTTTTGAGGTGCATATCATAAGCTGGCCTTTTTCGATGATTTTCTGTCGATGAGCAAAGAATCAAGAAAAAAATTTCAAGGAAACAATTATGTGTTACCCTTATATTTATTTGCTGTTTGTGTGTGTGTGAAAGTACATAAATCAACAGCCAAAACTTTACTATCTATGGAATCCGTTTTTTATAAGAAACACCTGGGAGCCAGGGGAAAAATTCCCTTGTTGGAGCACAAAAAGGCAATTCGTTTCTCTTTAAAAGAAAAGTAGGGAACCAGCTTCCTCAATCCTCTTTCCGCCTTCCTTATCAAAACCTTTGGCATGCGGACATATTTGCACTTTTTTCTGTTAAAAAAGAGTAGTAGAGAGACAGTGACTGTGCTAAAGAGAGAGGAGATATTGCCAGTGGGAGAGAAAGAGAGAGGAAACAGTGATAGTGTGAGAGATACAGTGGCAGTGAAAGATAAAGATATAATAGCAGTGGGAGCCAAAGAGAGAGAGAAAAAAGTGGAAACGACAGATACAGGTGAGTGTAGACGTTATATAGGCTTTGGGGGTGTGGAAACACCCCCCACTCTACAACACTGGCCAACTTTAACACGTAGGTATAGGGGAGAGCGCATTTTGGACCGAAATTTTAAACGCTTGGGTATAGAGCAAAAAATAATTTGGATCCCCAGATTTAAGAGCTGCTGAGATATGATGGAGGCAATGGCAGTGGAAAAGAAAGACAAAAGGAGGTAGTGTAATTGAGAGAGGAGGTAGTGGCAGTAGGTAAATTTTCAATCAATGGCAAGACAAGGACACAGTGGGAGAGAGACATATATAGACAATGGTAGTGAATGGGAGATGCTGAGTACAAAGGTTTAACAACAAAGTGAGATTGGGTAAAATGGTTTAGAATATTGTGTGTTATAAGAATGTGAATATGTCCGTATGCCAAAATTTTTGGTGTGGAAGGTAGAGTGACTGTTGGTGCAGTCAGTTCGTCACTTTTCTGTCAGAGTCTATTAAAGTGAAAAATATTCGTCTTTTCTGTGCTCCAGTGGGAGCGTTTCCCCAATGATTACTGTATGTTTTACAACACCGATCGGATACCTTTTTATTTGAATCGCACTACTGCTCACTTCTAATATTTTCTCTTCACTATATTGCTCTATAAGTGCAAGTTTCTTAAACTGAATATGTTTTCTGAAAATGATCACCCCCACCACCCATATACTCCTTTCTACAATAAGTTTGCACCATCTATCAAAGTATCACTGTTCTATTATTCTTCATTGTCATGCGTTTGTGTTTTCTGTTCTTGTAACAGTTCATAACCGAGATTTCTGGTGAGAAAACCACACAAATACTGTGCGCTCCCCCTCTCTGGATATGAGGTTCTGTGGTCAGCACTCTTCTTTGGCACTCTGTCAGTTCTGTTTTCCCTAAGATCAACTGTAATTCACCTGCCTGTGCATTAGCCTGTAGCATTATGGCGGGACAAATTGTAATGTATTCTGTCAGACATTCTCATGAGAACGTTAAGCTTTCCTTTGCTCTGATATTATCGACACTTCCTGCATTCGTACTTGTACTCACTTGCCTATAGTTCCTCAGTTTATTGGATGTGGGTCATCTATGAAACACTGACATTCTGCATTCATGCCCTCTATTGGAAGCGCAGTGATACATATACTTTTTCTCTATCAATACTAACTTCGACTGTTGCTATATGATAGAATAGCGACCAGTTCTTTTCAGTAAATTCCACTATATGTTGTAGTTATTCTGGAAATTTCTTTTTTGCCTGTTGTAATCCTGCTAAGAAATATTGTGGAGGTAGCAGTGTAGAATACACTTGCCTGTGTATGGCGTGGTAAACCGTTTCTTGCTGCATAGCTACTTCTATTCTTTTGTCGTTGAGGCTGTCCGCAAATGCTTGCAACAGCCTAGCCGCAATCATTCTTCTGTCTAGTAAAGTCAAGCTATTCTGTACTCCCTCTAGGTTGTCGTTCATTGTCTGTAATGTTTTTCGTGTGTAATGCACTCATTCTGTGGTTAGCTCACAAACCGTTTTGTTGTTATTTAACACATCATGTTCCATGTTTGAGAACTTTATGCCATACCACTGAGGTTTTCAGATTTGTGTGATATTCTGTGTATTTCCCCCACAATGTTATTTAAGTTCTGCATGCCTCCGTTGTCTGCATACCAGACACTATTTTCAGCAACTTTCCTCCTGCATCTAACTATCTCGTTTTCCTTTGTGCTAGTGACTGAGGTACTATGTCTGTTACTTCCTCAGCTGTCCTCTGCGCTAATGAGATAGCATTGGAGATTTACACATTTATTATTTGGTTTTACATTTAAATCATCTTCTACATGGGTGTCACGATGGCAGCAAAAGTGCAACACAGAACTGGAAGGCAGTGCAGCATCCACCTCATCAGTCTCGAGAGCAGTGGAGAGATCAGGGCCACCAGCACAACAGGAGCAGCGCCGTACAAGTTACCTGGTCCAACTGGTGTGAAGCATTGCCTGTTCGGCAGTGATAGCCTATATTGCGAAGACACAGTTTACTAGAGCAAACTCGTGGCGTCGATTGTAGGGCCCCAGAAAACTCCCAGCAACTCTGTCCAGCTCAGCTCCGGTTGTGCAGAGCTGCATCATGAATTCTCCACTAGATCGAGGCCATGGATACTGCTGTCTGTTCACAGATGGAAGTCGGAGGGCAGTAGTAGCTGGCACACCTCCCTGGAACAGACACAGTCTGTCCTCCAATGAGCACTTGGTAGGAGACTACAAGTCTTTACATCACTGGAGGAGAGGACAGCAGCCCACAATGGGTAATGCAGGCCTGGCTGGATGCTATTTCGAAAGTAGTCGTCACTGGTCATCTAGCGAATGGTAGTCAGTGTATCACATGTCCTGCCTTGGAACTGCATCACTCCAATTGAATAGAGGAAGGACTTGGAAGCCTGAGCATTTGTAGCTGTCTGTTGTGCGCAATGACGTTATTCTTTGGCGAGGATGATCGAATGTGGCCTGGTTTTCTGGGCCCATCAGCAATCCTCACCATGCTGCAGGTTCCCAAACTTTCGTTCCAAATTTTCAGCTCGTTTCCTTTGTCAGTGGTCATATGCTGAAAGTTGTTCCTGCATATGATTTGTATGTTTTTACTCCATCATGTGTGGTTGAAAGGATGGCGTTATGGTACTATCTCGGTGTTGCAATACTGGGGAATTAGGGGTTCAGACACCCCATTCAAGCAATGTATAGCAATATTGTTTGACATTCCAATACAGACAATGTGCATGAACTTGCCTTAGCTTGGCTCAGTGGTGGCCAGCGAGTGACTTCAAAAATTTTACATTTGCCCAGCATATCTTTCTGCAGTGCAACAGTTTGTTCTAACAAGGGAACCTCCCCATTTCACCCCCCTCAGATTTAGTTATAAGCTGGCACATTGGATAGGTCTTGAGAAACTGAACACAGATCAATCGAGAAAACAGGAAGAAGTTGTGTGGAACTATGAAAAAAATAAGCAAAATATACAAACTGAGTAGTCCATGTGCAAGATAAGCAATATCATGTATATCCTTGGCGTAGTAGCGCCGTGGTCCCGTGTTTAGCGTGAGCAACTACTGAACGAAAGGTCCTTGGTTCAAATCTTCCCTCGACTGAGGAGTTTAATTTTTTATTTTGAGACAATTATCAAAGTTCAGGTACTCACACATAATCAACTTCGCTCTCCAAAATTCCAGTTCATGTTCAGATTTGCTTGGACATATGCAGGATTTGACGGTCTACACGCGGAAGCATTTGAAAACGTTAAAAACATATGTTTTGACAGAGCACAGGGAAAACTGTCCGACTGTGAAACTGTTGCATTCATTTGTTGCAGTTTATGTGATAAACTCTTATGTTTTCCATCACTTTTTTGGGAGTGTTTATCACAACCACAAGAAAACCTAAATCGGGCAAGATAGAAGAATCTTTTTACCCATTCGCCAAGTGTACAAGTTAGGTGTGTCGATAACATATTCGTATCATGTGACGCACATGCCGTCACCAGTGTCGTATAAAATATACCAGAGGTGTTTTCCTGTGGAGGAACTGGTTGACTTATGACCTTGCGATCAAATGTTTTCGGTTCCCATTGGAGACGCACGTCCTTTCGTCTACTAATCGCACGGTTTTGCGGTGCGGTCGCAAAATACGGACACTAAACTTATTACAGTGAACAGAGACGTCAATGAACGAACGGACAGATCATAACTTTGCGAAAATAAAGAAGGTAAAATTTTCACTCATGAGAAGACTTGAACCGAGGACCTCTCGTTCCGCAGCTGCTCACCCTAACCACGAGACCACGGAGTAACTGAGCCCACAATGTACTTCATGTTGCATATCTTCCTCATGGACTACTCAGTTTGTATATTTTGCTTATTTTTTTCATAATTCCACACAACTTCTTGCTGTTTTCTCTATTGATCTGTGTTCAGTTTTTCAAGGCCTATCCACTGTGCCAACTTATAACTAAATCTGAGGGGGGTGCGATGGGGAGGTTCCCCTGTAAGAACTATATCTAGTGCTAATTCAAGAACATCCTACCAAGACTCTTTCAAAAACTGTGTATTCTGAAAACTACGTCATAATACATATATTGATTAATGTCCTTCGTCATTATCAAAGTTCTCTCTTCACAAAAAGTAGTGAAAAGTGTAAATATAACTCCAGGACCAAAAATAAATTTTACAAAAGCCAGATACATGGGTGCATCTGTCTTCAAGAACGTACCAGGGCACGTTCAGTGTCACAGAGATAAGCAGTGAACTTTAAGACTGAATTAATGAACTTTCTGATGGGCAACTCCTTCTATGCCACTGAAGAGTGTCTTCACAGAAACTTTTAAAATTACTGCTTTGGGCTAATGTACATGGGTAATCCCAAAAGTAAGGTCTCCTATTTTTTTATAAGTACATAAACCTGTTTATTTCTACAATGGTTTACAGGTTTACATCAGTTTAAAGCTTGAACATTTAAAATAAAGTTATGAACCTCTTCTTTCACGTCGACGTCGGAGCTGAATCGCTGTTACCACAATTAACGCTGACAGGTACTGTGAGACTCTGAAAAAACTCAAATGGGCAATTCAGAACTGGAGAAGAGGAATGTTGAGCAAGGGCATACACATTCTCCATGACAACGCTCGCCCAAACATCGCTCAGCAAACCGTTGCTCTCCTGCAACAGTTTCAGTGGAACATAATCACCCACCCACCCTATAGTCTTGAGTTGGCGCCCAGTGACTATCACCTGTTCCCTAGGTTAAAAGAACTTTTGTCCGGAAAGCGATTCAGCTGATAACGACGTCCTCCTGAGTATTCCCTGCCTGCAGATCCGAATGGGGGACTATGAGACTCTTTTACATCCAGAATATTTGACCCAAGAGTACGCCATCATCATTAACCATACAGTAAAGCTGCATGCACTCGGGTAACATTAAGGATGTAGTTTTCCCTTGCTTTCAGCTGTTCACAGTACCAGCACAGCAAGGACATTTTGGTTAATGTTAGAAGGCCAAATCAGTCAATCATCCAGACTGTTGCCCCTTTAACTACTGAAAAAGCTGCTGTCCATCTTCAGTAACCACACATTTGTCTGTCTCTCAATAGATAACCCTCCACTGTTGTTGTGCCTACGGTACAGCTATCTCTATCACCGAGGCACACAAGCCTCCCCACCAACAGCAAGGTCCATAGCTCATGGGGGGAAGTTGTGAATATTACAAAACGCAAGAATGTGATCTCCTGTAATTACAATATCAGTGAGTCACAATTTGTATCAGTCAGTTCATACAAATACCTGAGTAACAATCTGTTGTACATTAAATGGGATGACCATGTAAGTTCAGTCAAAAAAATGGCTCTGAGCACTATGGGACTTAACATCTGAGGTCATCAGTCCCCTAGTTCAGTCATAGGTGTCAGATGTTGATTCACTGACAAGAAACTGGGAAAACGCCATTAGTCGATACAGGAGACTGCTTAAAAATCATTTATTCACTTACAGTACTGCTCAGGTGTATGGTACCCATACCAAATGGCAAAAAGAGCAGCATGAATGATCGTTGATTTGTTTTAATTTTAAGCAAGCATGACAGAAAAGTTGAAGTGCCTGAACTGCCAGACACGTCTAGATAGTCGCCAATTGTCCCATAAAAGGCTACTTGCAAAGTTTTGAGAATAAGTATTAAGTGAAGCCTTTAGAGGTATTGTTCAGCCCCCATAGAGAACACAAAGACATGCCAGACTAACTGTAGCGTACAAAGAGGCATTTAGGCAATCATTTTTCTGACACTTAATGTGTGAATGGACTGAGAAGAGCTCTAACATGTGCATAACTGTGTACTTGACAGTGGTTTGCAGAGTATGCAGGTGGATGTAGTAGAGGGTCATTCCACATCAAAACAGGCAATAATTCAAATGTTTGTAACTTAGATTTCCACAAAATTTTGGACATTTGGTTATACTTATAAGATAGGAAATTCCGAAAAACCTTTTTTGTCTCAAATTTATTTTATTTCGAATTTTAAATGTAGTGATATTCTGATAACTGGGCTCTGCAAGAATGTCAGTGAGTGATGGTACTTATCTATACAAATGCCCATAACTCAGGTGTTTAAGTAGCTTTTGATTTGGATTTTTTCAGAAGTTAATTAATGCATTGCTTAACAGATATCCAGTTATTGAATCAGTGGAGTTACAAAGAAATTTTTTTTTAGATATTAATCTTTATCAATTTTCGATTTCAGCAAAATTGTGAGGATGTGGAAAAATGCTTATATCACATTTCTCCAAAATGCTGGGAACTGATTTTGGTCTTAAATAATCCCCTAGATGGTAAGCTTTCTAACAAAATGGAAGTTTTAATGGGTCTTCGGCTAACTGACAAACACATCTGAAATCAAAGTAGTTTTTGCTCTGATGGGAAAGGTCATTTCAAATCAGTTCATCCGCTCACTGTCTCACTGCCTCAGATGCAACGGTATCAGATTAGCATATTTAAGTTTAACTCATTCTAGGCAGGCAAGTTAACATTAAGTGTGAAAATTTTTTCCTTTTATTTGACTTATTCAGTAATTTTTTAAAGATTGTAATATACATAACTTATGTGTTCACCCAGTCACCTGCTCACAGTGATAAAAAGTGTCCTTAGACAGTAGTAGCCTGTTTGAATCCTTTATAGGCATGAAAACAATGCAAAAATTGCTGAAATTCATTATTGAGAATAACACGCATGCAGCAGTTAGTGTATTTGGCCTCAGTTGGTCTTTGTCCTTCTATGAGTCAGGTCATATCCGTTTGTGCTGCAGCCCTATCATTCCACATGTACAAAGTATGCTTTAAGTGAAGTAGTGCTCAGTTAATTGCAATATAAAATGTGAGTTCATGCACTGTTGGAAAATTACCAAAAACACTATGTCATCTGACAACCTATAGCTTAGTAAAAACTCTACAAAAAGTAGAAGAGCTGAGTGAAGACCAACCAGACTTGATATTGTTGCGATCCAATATAAGCTTTCCACAAAATCAAGGACGTGCTACTGTATGTGTACATCGCAGACACTATTATGTAAAAGTTTTCGAAAGTCATCAAAGAATTTATTGCAATCCTTTCAAAAAACACAAACAGTTAAAAAATCTTTGAGGTCAGTTTGCTTGTCTTAGTCTAAAACATTAAGTGCTAAAAGAATGTATGTAAAACCAGGCCAAAAACTGCGCACAACATGTCGTAAGTTTTGTGAACAGAAAATTGACATCAGTGATAGAAATGAAAGTGACGCAGATGAATCGCTATGTCTTTCACTTTACTTTGGCACATATAGGTGCAAGTACAGGTGCTGGAGGTGGATAATGGAACACTGGACGTCGTCTGAGTCGAGGCTTCGACCTTAGTAACATGTTTCTGCACTGTCAAAGCATAAGAGGTGGCAAAGACAAGGGGTTTCATCGCCTGATAGTCCTTTTTGGCTTCTGTGTACTGGATCCGCTTGGCCTATTTGATTTCTTGCTTGGCTCGGTTCTGGACTGGGTGGCTTCCAGAGCAGTAAATACAAATTGCTGGAGATGCACAGTCCATCCCAGTTTCATGGCCAAAGAGCTGGCATTTGCAGCATCGCATATGGTTAGGTTCATAGGGTCGGATCCTTAGTTGGAGGAAATCTGCCATGATGTGTTCAGGTAGCGTTGGAGAACCGAAGGTCACAATAAAAGTGGCAATCGTCTCAGTCTCTTCATTGTTCTTGGGTGTTCTTTGTTCGACATATATGATCCCGTGTGGTGCCCATTCTTGTTTGAGTTCAGCAACGTCTATATACATAATATCATAGCAGGTTACCACACCTTTGCTGTAGTTAAGGGAGCTATGCAACTCAACAATGATGTTGTACTCACCCAATTTCTATGACTTCTTAAAAAAATCCACCTGCTTTGCCCAGTTAGTCTCAACAATCATGGAACCATTGTGCAGCTGCTTAATAGTCTTTAGGATATCAGCGAGCCCTTCTAAGCTTTTATGGATATAGAAGTGGGACATACGTCTCCTCCTTCCTCTTGATCACTACAAAGACATTGTGATTCATGATTCCTTGAGCCCCATTACTGCCAACAAGTTGATTATCAGGAGGACTAGCCTCCCACATTCTTTTTGATGAATGGTCTGAGAACTCCCAAGTGGTACATCCTTCCCACTTGGAGGAGAAGAAGATGTCGACGTTCCATCTCAGTCCCACGAGCACCTAGGGAAATAAAAGTCCTCTCAGACAGAGCCCCGCATGCTTGAGTAAGCCTTATACAAGTGAGGTGCGGCAGGTTCCCCAGAGGTTGCTCGCTAACAACTGTTCTACCTCAACAGACATGCATCTCATCAGTGAGCAGCACACCTTGAGATTGATGGGTTTTTATAGAGGTTTAGTCCATCCTCACGATCTGGGCAGTCAAGCCAAGATCCCCATTCCCTGTGACATGCAGCATTCCACCTCCGCGCCGCATGGTGGTCGCTGAAGCGTGCCCAGAGCTTATGGTGACAGGGGACTAGCGGCACTTACCAGTCCGAAGCTCAGGAATCCCGGGGTCGTCAAGCCCATACCCAGCAAATGACTGCCAAGCCCCTGGGGGCTCTTGGTCAAAAGGAGACATTAAGTCAGAATTCGGTGTTAGTGAGTACGTGGTTTGGCAAACAAGGAAACTGAAAACAGAAATTGGTATTTTATTAGTTCCTAAACCAAAAAGGTGGAAGCTATTGGTGATGAAGTGGTAAAGATTGTCACTGATTTCTTCCAAAATGATGAATATACTCGAATGTTACCAGGAGCAAAAGACAAAAGTTAGCATTCAGAAGAATGTGTATATGCAAAAAGACTCATCCTTTGAAACTTAGGAGAACTGTACACTTGTTTTTAAAGGGAGTATCTAAACATTAACAATGGCCTTCTAAATTTTGTTCACTAAGACCAAAGTGATGTATTTTAGTTGGTGCTGTAGGCACTCTTTCATTGTGTGTGTGTGTATGTTTGCATGTGCATGTGCGTGTGTGTGTGTGTGTGTGTGTGTGTGTGTGATATCCAGTAAAATGTAAAACTGGTTTTGGATGCAGAACACATTGAAGAATGTACAAAGAACTTATAAAATTATTGTGTGTGACTTGGAAAATTATGATTGCATGCTTAATTACTGTGGTAACAGTCCCAGTGATGACAAACTGTCAGAATTATTAAAACAGGAATTACTTTACAAAAGATGATGAAATTGAGTTCAGGCAATCGATGAACACAGATCACTGGGCGGAACTGGTTAAGCGGTCTGCAACTGTTGGTGAACACACAGACTTGTTGGTAACAAAATTACAGGCATTTAAACCACACTCATTTATATCTATGTGTCAGTCAAAATTATTGAAAATATTGTAAGAGAATCTAACTCTGGAAAAGCAATTCTGTTAATGGACTTTGCTGAAAACTAAAGTTTTGTAATTCAGAATGAAATTCAAAGTTACCACTGGATATGAAGCAACTGTACCATGTTCCCTGTGAGTGTTTATGTGGTAAATGAAGAAAGTAAATTGGTAATAGTTAACCACCGCTTTGCAAGTGATGCTGTGGAACATTGTGTAGGATTTGTAACTGCTCTCCAGGAAGAAATCGATAAGTGGTTGGCAGAGCATTTTCCACAAGGGAAGAAAGTAGATTAGTTCACTGATGGATGTACTGCTCAATATAAGGACAGAAGAAGCTTAAAAATTTTATGTGAGCACAAAAACGGTTTTTCTATTAATGTTAAGCATTCCATTTTTGCTACTAGCCATGGTAAATCTTTGTGTGATGGTTTGGGAGGAACTATAAAACGTATATTGAGAAGACCTAGTCTTCAACTAGTGGATGATGCAAAAATAACAACTACAACTGGTGTTTACAATTTCTCTAAAACTAATATTGACAAATGTGTTTTTCACTTTTTAGAGAAAGTCAGTGTAGATTTCCTACGCAAGAACCTTGAGAAGAAATTTTCAACAACTCGCAGAATACCTGACACCAGGAATTTTCACCATTACAAACCACTTTCTTGTGATTCTTCAGAGATTAAAAGAGTAACTTCTTCTGAAAAGCCTTCCTCGATTTTTTTCATTCAGTGAAAATGGTCCACGATTGATATGCAGTCGTCGTCATCAAAATTCTTTTGTAGCAGCTGTATATGATGACTGGTGGTACTTTGTCTTCGTCTGATTAGATTAGATTAGATTAGATTAGATTAATACTAGTTCCATGGATCATGAATACGATATTTCGTAATGATGTGGAACGAGTCGAGTTTTACAATACATGACACAATTAGGCTAACCCAACAACATACTTAAGTTAATATAACTACTTTTTTTGTGTTTTTTTTATTTTTATTTTTTTATTTTTTTTTATTTTTTTAATATTTTTTTTCTTAATTTATATCTAAAAATTCCTCTATGGAGTAGAAGGAGTTGTCATTCAGAAATTCTTTTAATTTCTTCTTAAATACTTGTTGGTTATCTGTCAGACTTTTGATACTATTTGGTAAGTGACCAAAGACTTTAGTGCCAGTATAATTCACCCCTTTCTGTGCCAAAGTTAGATTTAATCTTGAATAGTGAAGATCGTCCTTTCTCCTAGTATTGTAGTTATGCACACTGCTATTACTTTTGAATTGGGTTTGGTTGTTAATAACAAATTTCATAAGAGAGTATATATACTGAGAAGCTACTGTGAATATCCCTAGATCCTTAAATAAATGTCTGCAGGATGATCTTGGGTGGACTCCAGCTATTATTCTGATTACACGCTTCTGTGCAATAAATACTTTATTCCTCAGTGATGAATTACCCCAAAATATGATGCCATATGAAAGCAATGAGTGAAAATAGGCGTAGTAAGCTAATTTACTAAGATGTTTATCACCAAAATTTGCAATGACCCTTATTGCATAAGTAGCTGAACTCAAACGTTTCAGCAGATCATCAATGTGTTTCTTCCAATTTAATCTCTCATCAATGGACATACCTAAAAATTTGGAATATTCTACCTTAGCTATATGCTTCTGATTGAGGTCTATATTTATTAATGGCGTCATACCATTCACTGTACGGAACTGTATGTACTGTGTCTTATCAAAATTCAGTGAGAGTCCGTTTACAAGGAACCACTTAGTAATTTTCTGAAAGACAGTATTGACAATTTCATCAGTTAATTCTTGTTTCTCAGGTGTGATTACTATACTTGTATCATCAGCAAAGAGAACTAACTTTGCCTCTTCATGAATATAGAATGGCAAGTCATTAATATATAATGTCTGTGATGGAGCAGAAGACGTTGAACTACTTTTTCTCCTCCCACCCGGACCAGCATGTGTCATTCTTTTGGCCTAAGAAGGAATACTCTTGTTTTGTGACCATGGAAAACATTTTGTGTGCAGTTGGTTTACCTAAATCAACATAAATACTTTTAAGAAGTTTCATTGATAGTTTCAGAGATCTCCACTGCTGAACATGTACATTTTAAATTAACATTAGTGTGGCTAGAATAATTGTTGTTTAATGACGCTTATTTGACACTGTAAATAAAGTTAACCCACTGAAAGAAAATGTTTCAATTAAATTTATAACTTTTGCCTCTGTACTTTCATGACGCAGTCTGACTATAGGTTACCAGTTTACATACTCTGATTTGAATGAACTTCAGAACAATGATGTGATATATGTTAAACGAACATCCAGTATCTATGAAAACTCAGGGTGCTTCTTCTTTCTTCATTTTTTTCAAATAATATTAGTTTCGATAAAAATAAATCTTGTATCAGCTGTCAGAAAGTGTTTTACATACCTAAAACATCATTGTTTGGACCACAACAGCTTCAGTTCATTTTCAGTATTCCTATAAGGCAAGAACAGTTATTAATTGTTTCCTAATAAAAATACATCTCTTCTGTGACATCTAGGGAAATATGACAGTGATGTGTTGAAAATGAAATACTTTCTGTTATTATTATTGTTATGATTGTTATTACACTTTTTGTCTGAAGTAATGCAATCTAAAAGACAAACTTCAGTTGCAGCATTTACTTTTGTAAAAAATTTCCATTATTTTCCCTCATACTATATGAAGTACGTGGAGAAATTTTGCATTGACTATTGCCATGCAGATAGTAACAAGCAGAAAAAGTTTCAGGAAAATCTCTGAAGCAGTGGGTGTCAGGTGTAGATGATCTTATTTAGAATTATTTTTGTTTCATCACAATGTAAAATATAGTGATTTCATATTTATTTGTGTGTTCATTTGTAGAAAACCCATTAATAATTTTATTTATTATGTGTTCTGTGGGGTGTAGCTGTTAGGCACATACTGATTAATTAATAAAACGTTGTTTCAGTGAGTTTTCATATTTATATTGTAAAATGCTCAACAATGTAGATAATACCATTTTGCATTGGCATTCTTGCAGAGCCCAGTGATCAGAGTATAACTACATTTAGAATTTGATATAAAAAATTGTTGTCTCAGAGCAAAAAGATTTTGCACAATTTCTTATGTTATAAGTGTAAGCAAATGTGCGAAGTTTCATGAGAATGTTAGATGATGGGTGATACGACCTGTCTGATTTGATGTGGAATGACCCTAGATGTGGATACATAACTGCCATTAATTGCCACAAAGAAGTGCACACAAGTCAGTGCAATGCATTATATGGGCATAAGAGAATGCAGCCTAACAACTGAAAATTGTGAGAAGTAGCTATAGCTATATAAAGCAATAGTAGTATCTGAAGTAACATATGCAGGAACATTGTATCTTAGCCCAAGACCTCTATTGTCTACATGCTCATTTGTTCCTATGGAAGCAGCAACTTCTGTATTGTGAGGCACACAACTTAGGGCTTGCATCACACTTTCAATGGTTGTGACACATCTAACGACTTGTAATCGATACTCTTCCCTCATATTAATTGCTAAGATTAATTAGTTTCAGCTAATCTCAAACACATTTACTTACTGTAAGCAGTAATATCGAATGTGGCTTGCTGCTTTCTCAAGTAACAAGCTTCTGTAGTCATGATTGTAGCTAATTAATCTCTGAGAAGTGACGCTGATACAAAATTATGTGCGTTTAGAGTGATGAAGAACGAAGAAATCTCATTTTTACCTAGCGAATATTGTCAAGTAATGCATGCACGACCATTGTTACCATTTACTGTTTGCTAGTATGGCACAAAAAGGAATGAGGATTTGAGCCATAACAGTTTTGAGTACATAGCTAGTGATGTAAAAAATTTAATAGATAGGCCTAAAACAATTAACTTCAACAAACAGATATCATTTGTGCTTGATAACTTCTACCCTATTGATATACTGCAGAATTTTTAATATATTGTGTGTGTGTGTGTGTGTGTGTGTGTGTGAATGAGAGAGAGAAAGAGAGAGAGAGAGAGAGAGAGAGAGAGAGAGAGAGAGACAGACAGACTGGGCAAAAACTGGTTCAAATGGCTCTGGGCATTATGGGACTTAACAGCTGAGGTCATCTGTCCAAGAACTTAGAACTAGTTAAACCTAACTAACCTAAGGACATCATACACATCCATGCCCGAGGCAGGATTCGAACTTGCGACCGTAGCGGTCGCGCGGTTCCAGACTGAAGCGCCTAGAACCGCTCGGCCACAACAGCCGGCCTCCGAGTGGACATAGTTTAATATAAATGCCTGTGTGTTAAAAAGAGACACAGCTTGAAACAATCAGGTAAATGGTCAGTATATTGCAATGTTTTTCATTGATGAAGTGTCCCGCAAATGTAAACCAGATATCTTCGAAACCATAATACGTCGCCATTATGATCCACACAACATATAAACAACTTACTAACTAAAACATCTTCCCATGCATTACATTGTCGAATTACATTATACAGTGCAACAATACAGAGGATGAAACAAAATAATTTATTGATTGGCGACCCCTTGGAGTGCTGCGTGCGCAACGACCATGCATGTTAAATTAAAAGGAAGGTCAACGTTGGTCGTAATATTGATGTTTTATTAATAGCAGAATCGATTTTCGATCACATGGTGATCATCTTCGGTGTTGTACACATTCAACTTAGACACTGGTATCAAGTCGACTGATAACTAATGTGCATGTAGAGTTATAAAGTTGATTGATAACTTGATACCAGTGTATCAGTCTAATGTGTACAGCACCGAAGACGATCACTATGTGATCGAAAATCGATTATGCTATTAATAAAACATCAATATTATGACCAATGCTGACCTTCCTTTTAATTTAAAATAATTTATATTCAGAAATGCCTATTATTGGGAATATACACACACATAGATTCAAAATTTGGATATATCCTACGTTTGGATATATCCTACTGATGTTAAGCAGACTTATTTTTGATAACTCTTCTAACATTACAGTATTTTAGAAAAATAAAAAACACACACACACTTACCGTTTCTCGTATGTATATTTTTACAGCATTTGTGTATGTTAACGAAAATTTGCATATATATAGATGCAGATCTGATGCCCATTCGTGTTTCTCACGAAGTAGAGATACTGAAATGTGTTAAACAACACTCAGAACTGTTTTATACACATTACAAAATTGTCAATGTTTTACCACAGTGCTCAAAGCAGCAGAAAAAGAACTTCTAAAAGAACAATGGAATCCTGGAAGAAGCAGCAGGTATGTACTATAAAAGGATGATAAATTAATTTGTATAAATTATCTTGTAATGAAACAATATAGTTATGAGGAAATTATGTATTTCAAATACGTTACGGATCATTTTGTTGGATGTATCAACATTTTTATTCTTAGTATTTACACACACAAATATAAAACGTTAATGTTTTACGCATCTTTGGTGCTGTACCTATACAGTGGATTTTCTTTTATTTCAATGGCTAGGCTATTCAAATAGTAGAAATCCGAATATTTTTATGGTGCTGTCTATGTTTCACTTTTTGATAATTAAATAAGACGACGAAGGGACTATATATACATTAAAAGTTGGTTTGCTTCGGTTTTCCGATGACATCGATTGATGCCTCTCAAGTCGCAGTATCTTTCTAGATGTATATAGGCTGTCTGTCTCCAGGAATCGTGATGCAAAGGTGTGGTAGCTAAAGCCCGCTGTAGCAGACGAATGAAACCAGATTAGACTAAATTCAGTTTTTGTTCCGTGATATGATTCTTACAGGTGTGGAATATGTCAGAAAGTATAACTGAAAAAATAGAAAATCTGAATACAATACTCACTTCCTTGATCATTTGTCAAGAGATTCTCTAGATATGTGAATGCATCATAGTAAACTAAAAATAGAAGCGTTATATTTTTGTATCATTAGAAAGCCAACGCCGGCACTTATGCAGTTTAGCAGGTACGGAAAAAATTTTTCATTCCAAATGTATCTGGCTTGGAGTGCTTTGTGGGTGAATATGTAAAGTTTGTTGGTGATTGTACTTTGTATTTTCATAAATAAAGTGATCTGTAGCGTAGCCCACTTGAGGTTAGGTTGGGAGTTTTTTTTTTTGGAATGCGGCCGCGGCAGCGGCCGCCTATGATTTGAAAATACTGATTAGTTAGTGTATTACGCAATGTTGCGTCATCGGCAGCGCCGCGCTTATCGGGCAGAAGATATCGCCGACGGTCAAGGGAAAATGAAAATGGATGTTATATTCGAAATCAGCGCATCAGAATTCACTATATCGACAAAATATTGAAAAATAAAATTTTTTTGAAAAATTTAAAACAATTTTTTTGATGTAAATAATTGACTGGGGCGAAAATAAATATCGTATTCGTAATCAGCGTATCAAATTTGACTATAATCGATCAAATTTTGAAAAAAATTGATAAATTTTTTCCGTACCTGCTAAACTGCATAAGTGCCCCAACGCCTATGACAGAGTTAAATTATACCCAATTTAAGGATACAAATTTAATAAAAATAACAGTTCAGAACGTATCCAGTAATATTTCATCTCTAAGGGGTAAAATTTGAGATTAGATGATGCAACCTTCTAAAAGAGAACGGTTGCAAAACACTTGTGCCTCCCATTTCAGAATATTGCTTAAATGTGTGAGACGTATACCAGGTAGTAGCAACGGGAGAAACTGAATGTTGTGAATGGTCACACATATGTGTGACTTTTGGAAAATTATCAGCAAAATGCCGAATAACATCAGTTAGCAAACGCTTGAAGAGAGACACCAAAACACTGCTTACAAGGTTCAGGAACCAATATTAAGAGGAATTGCAAAAGATATTCGTCAGTTAACCGTATCCCACCCGTCGAGATCGCGAAAATAGAGTTATGCTAATTTCCTCACGCACAATGACATGTAAACAGGCATTCTTCCTGCGCTCCATACATAAATGAATTAAGATATAATGAGCTGTTGATTCAGTTCGTCTGCTAGAACGACTGCTGCAGTTTTGGATCACGGCTCCGTGACAACAGAACAACGGTATCAACGAGAAAGCTAAATTAATTATAACTTTGAAAGAAGTAGAGCCACAACTGAAATGTATTTGCATCAGAACACGTAGCGCGAAGATATGAATTATCTCTCGTAGAAGATCCTTGCGTTTGTGTTTTGACAGAGCAGTGTTTGTTTACGTCGAGAGAAATACGTATGTAGCCAGCTGCTAAAAATAAAAGCGGCACGTAGACTGAAAAGAATAATAGCATTAAAATGATTGGAGAAGACGTTCATAACGCTGTACTTTTGAACCGTGATAACGGTAGTGTTCCCATTTGCTCTGACTCCAGACCATCTGAAATTATTGCGAAATTGCAAGATGTTTATGAAAAAATCTTAGAAAGCGTTGACGAAGATGCTGAAGTAGATGCATTGAAGGTAAGCTTCAGTACCCAGCCGAAGAAGATTTGCTTTTATCTGTGGTAATGCTTAGGTTCAGACGTTATTTCAGTTGAAGGTCTCAACTCTTCAGTCCTGGGTTAAAGATTTGACGGAACAGAATATGCTCCTTGTAGAGACCGCAGAACAACTAGAGAAAGAAGCAGCTGAACGGGTATCCTTACTAGAAGAACGTATACGACAGACATCACAAGCGGCGTTGAAATACATGACTAAGTTGCAAGATTATGACAGCCAAGTTCAAGATTTGGCTGGGCAAAAGGTATTTGTTATATACCGTAATTAATAACTGAATAATGTACACAACTTGTACGTAGTCTTTTTTGTGTGACGTTCTAAGGAATTTTCTTGTTTTTAACAATGTCACATTATGTAGAATATTGGGGTTGACCGAAGCGTCCGATCCCACCCGTCGGCTTTGACCCGTAACGTAGCAGCGACCCTTAAAAAAAGGTAGCTTATTAGGAATAGCCTATAATCATTTCCAGTTCTATGGAAATATCATTGGGAGTCACTGCAGCTAATGTTAATTGAGAATTTATTCTGTAGAAGTAAGCAATAAATAAATTGTGTAAAGCTGGCAGTCACTTGTAGAAGTCTTTTCACAGATATATGATTGATTGCTCACGTATTGGGTTTACTGTAGGCTTACTTTTGATGTTCAGTGACATTTGTGCCTAATGATAGATATCAGTTCGAAAAGAATTGTGAGTTAAACTGCCATAATCCAGCTCACTGAAATAATTTGATTCCCTCACATGTTACTCAAATCCTGTCGTGTAGGCAAACATCTAAGAACACAAAGCAAGTCAAAAGATACATCAACAGAGAATAGTAGTAGTCAGAAACTTAAAAAAATTGTTGATAATGTAAAATTTCTATATATCCTTCCATTCAATTTTCACAGAAACACAGGTATAATTCTCTTAAATATCACAAGTCTATCCTAAACTAGTTATTTTTTAAGATAAGTAGTATTGCAAGTTAAAGGAATAGCTCTGGTAGGTAGACCATACATAAAGCGAATAATAGCGAGGGAGGAATCAGAAAAATTTTTGGTCATGGCATTGAGTGTAGCTTCACCAAGGGTATCGTGTATGTTATCGTCCAATGCATTTTTAACTCAACTGAAACACTGCTTTGCAGATGGGGTAATTCTTCCTGTATTGTAGCATTTTGAAAAAGCTAGATTTAATTTTATTTATTTGATCCCGTGTTCATCACGAAAATCCGCCAATTCTGACTGGGTTCTGGTTGTTGTTTTTTTTTTGTTTTGCTTGTGTCTGTGTGTGTGTGTGTGTGTGTGTGTGTGTGTGTGTGTGTGTGTGCACGCGAGTGTATACCTGCCTTTTTTTCCCACTAAGGTAAGTCTTTCCGCTCCCGGGATTGGAATGACTCCTTACCCTCTCCCTTGAAACCCACATCCTTTCATCTTTCCCTCTCCTTCCCTCTTTCCTGATGAAGCAACCGTTGGTTGCGAAAGCTTGAATTTTGTGTGTATGTTTGTGTTTGTTTGTGTGTCTGTCAACCTGCCAAAAGAAAGTAGGTTAATTCAGCGCTGAAGTTGGTGACACTACTAGCATTAGAAGGTGTTACCTGAGGCCCATGAGGCTGTACTGAGTGGGCAATGAAGGCAAGGTGTCAGGACTTCACCAGAATTCCACGTGTTAGATAGAACAGGGTATCCAGGTTGGTTTTTGGTCTTATTATTCTTGTCCATTGTTTGTTTAATAATAAGCAGACTTCCCAGTGTTTATGCTGGCCAGGATCTACCTAGTTCTTCTGATAATTCATTCGTAATGGTCTTCTGAAATTGACATCTCGACTTTAGACTGAATTTGGTGTTTGTGGTCGTTCTGTGAGGAAGCTATTCACTTTATGCGGGTGACACCTATTGTATTTGCCAAATGCAGGTGGTAACCCTGACCAAATGCGCATTGTCTGCTATGCATACTTGTGTCGCTGAATAAGGGGGAATGGGGCAGTTAGTATGCCACAGAGTAGTGGAAATCCTTATCTGAACTGGTACTGTCCCAGAGGCTCATCAGGCAATGTGAAGGAACAATAATGACTGCCTGAGAGGCACAGTATTCTCCAATGGGTGAGACAGTGGAGGGCCACTGATGGTACTCTGTATCGGCAGTCACCAGCTTGGGTTAGAGGTGCTCAAACATGTGAGAACCTGGAACAAATGTACAGGATAAATTCTAGTGTCAATTTCCACTTGTTGACTTGGAGCAAAGATGTCATACCTGAGACAAAAACACTACATAAAGCCAGTCTATGAAAGCAACAGATCATACTTGTAAACAAACAAATGTAGTGTGGGATAAAATTACAATAAAATTTCAGGTGATTACATATTTAGATACAAATTATGTCTCAACAAATTGAAGATTATGAAAATAAATAAGAACAAGAATGAAACAAATATTTGTTTAGTTAGACTTATTATTGTAATTTATGTTAGTGAAGAAACACAGAGGATCATTAAATTGCACTACAATATAGCACATGTTGAAATTTTACTGTTATAAAACAGCATTCATTTCAATATTAATTATTGAATCAATTGGGAGAAGCACAGGAAAGCTGGTGATTTTAATGGGGAGAAACTAAAGTAAAACAGAACAATGTAAAAATGAAGTGAATGAAATATGAAACAGCAGCATGAAATGTGGAGAAACTGACACACTAAATCCTAAAAGAAAAGAAAGTTCACATGTTATGAAAGCCCACAAAAAGTAACAAATATTGGAAATGATGATGAGAATTAACCTATGCAGGTAAATTGCAGTAACCGATTCGTATGTAAATGATTTATGTGGGAATTGTGTTCACTAAATGAAAGAAGCACCGAAAGAAGCAATGGAAATGCTGAAACAAACCACTGTGAAAACATGTTGTAAAAATGCAGAACTTGCGTACCTTAGAATTGACGAAAGAATTCACCTATACAGAACAAATCTATCAATATGTCTCAATTATTGTCCAAAGTAGTACAGAAAACACTTCCAAAAATGAAAATCTTTAAAAACATCACTGCACGCCCCAAATATGAAAATGCAAAAATGAAAAATCCTGGAACCAGTAACTAGACTTCATGTAATTCACACCAGCTGCAATAGTTTAAAAATAACAAACTGTAGAATTTGTACCTCAGGAATGAAAGTAAAATTGACAGAAGTGTAGTGAAAACATCAATTGGAAAAAAGAAAAATAGGCTGCGTATAATAAAGTAAGTTATCACATATGAACTTCCAGAGGAATGAAAGATTGAGGCTGACAGGAACAACAAAATAAGGATATAACAAGCAATAAAAATGCTAAGAAGTCAAGCTAGAACAAAATATAGAAAAACCAAAAAATTAATCAATTAATAAGAAACACCAGATACTAGGCATGAATGAAGTACCACCCAAATCAATTCTACTCCGCCACACTCCCCCACCTGACTGCAAAATTTTAAAGTAAAAAACACAAAGAATATTACAAACTAAACACAGAAACCTACATGGACAAGAAACAACAATGAACCCCTCGCCCCACCACTGTACCCAAAAAGTATTAAAAACCTCTCTCCAGAGAAACCGAAAAAGCCCCAAACCCACAGGCCATAGTAACAGAAAAAAGACAATAACGCAAGGAAAAAATATGAAAACCTCCCGCAGATAACTAATGAAACGAAACTTGTTCATTTTGTGTACTATTCTCATAAAGGCTAGAAATACTTGGTAACCTTTAGGAGTATTCTTCCTCCCACAGTATTCATCCAAATGGCCTTGCAACACTGAAATCCTTCTCTTTTTTCTGCCGACAACAGATTTAGCATCCCCCCGCCCCCCACCCCCCTCATCCCAATATCGTTTAATTGTATTTGTACATCCCCTCAATGTATAATCTTTAAACTGAATGTTATGATTTACAAACAAATGATAACCCTATTTGACCCAACCACTTGTAGGAAGCAATCCCATCAGACATCGCTGTTGAACCTTCTTCCACATATTCTTCAGTCAAAGATGTTAATACTTCTTTGGTATGACTTGGAACCACCCTAAATACAACATCAGTGCATTGTGCATTCCACCCCTCTCCCTCAGAAATTACTATTCCAAAAACCCAAATCCTGACTGCCTCATGCTCTCTTTCCTCCTCTCTCTTACCAAAATGTGATACGTCTACTCCAGCTATAACATCCCCTCCTCCAGTGATCTCCTGGACTTTATAAATGTCCGGAAAACTTTTCTACAGAATGAAAACCAATTGACTACATGCTACATGAAACATGCAACCCCTGTTTCACACATGACAGATGTAGCAGAATATTCGTAAGAAAAATTGTAAATTAACATAATTATAACTTCTAAATTCAGCGTTGATCTTTTGAACCAAGTCTCTCTGTGGATAGACCTCCATATATTATTTGTTCTACGTCCCACATGTATTCATCAGATGTTCTTGAAGCCGGAATATTTGTCAACACCTTGTAATTTCCACAAATATTACATTTGCAGAATTCTGCAATAACTCCCAATGGTTGTAAAATCTAATAGTAGATTTGTCTAGAGCAACATGTGCCTGTCAACTTAAACTGAAGGAGGGCTCTTTTATGATTGTAACAGTATATAGGTCCCCTTCAGGAAACTTTCATTTATTCCTGGAAAACTTGAATGCCTTGTTGTGCTGTCTGTCTGATAGGGGAAAGCAAATTATTATTTGTGGAGACTTCAATGTTGATTCACTGAAAGAGTGTAATGGGAAGAATGATCTGGAAGCCTTGATCGGTTCTTTCAATTTGACATCTGTCATTAAGTAGTAAAGGACAGCAGCTCAATGATAGCTAACACTTTTATAGACCAAGATAGGTTTAAAAACATAAATTCTTGTCCTGTTGAGGATGGCCTTTCTGATCATGGTGCTCAGCTAGTTACAGTATATGATGTAGCTCCATTCAGTAATTTAAAACTATCCTCCAAAGTTGTGCGTTCAATTAATAACTCAACAATTAGAAATTTTAGAGAAAATCTTCAGCAGTTGGACTGGGATGAGGTGTACAAGGAACCCGGTGCCAATTTAAAATATGGCTTCTTTCATGATACACTTGTAAGAGAATTTGAAAACTGTTTCCCCAAGAAAGTAGTTAAATCTAATTATAAGAAACCATGCAAAAAACCTTGGCTTACTACAGGAATAAAAATATCTTGTAACCACAAAAGGGAAATGTATGTAACAACAAGAAACAGCCAAATATTATAAAAACTACTGTGCTACATTAAGAAAGGTGATTAAAAAGTCCAGAAGCATGTGCATCATGTCTGAGATTAGTACCTCTGATAACAAAATCAAAACAATTTGAAATATTATTACAAGGGAGACAGGGCAACCACGAGTACCGGATGACAGCATTACCATCAAAGCGAATGGAAACTTGACAAACAACAATCCGGAAGTCGAAAACATTTTGAATAATCATTTTTTAAATGTTGTAGAGAAAATAGGATCTAAATGTCCATTAGAAGAAGCAAGGCAATTAATGGAAGAGGCCTTACCCACACCAATTGAAATTCCACCCACCTCTCCTTCCGAAATCAGGAAGATAATAAACTCTCTCAAGAATGAAAGCTCACATGGAATTTATGGCATTTCCAGCAGGATAATAAAACCTTGTTCCCAAGAAATAAATGGGATTCTTAGCCACATATGTAATAGCTCTCTGAAGCAGGGTATTTTCCCAGATAGACTGAAGTATGTCATTGTTAAACCACTGCATAAAGAAGGGGATACGTCTGATGTCAACAACTACCACCCAGTCGCTCTTCTGACTGCCTTATCCAAAATTCTTGAAAAAGTAATGTATTGTAGAGTAGCTTCACACCTTTGTAAAAATAAAGTTTTAACAAAATGTCGGTTTGGTTTCCCGAAGGGTTTTCAATGGAAAATGCTGTATATACTTTCACTAATGAAATATTAAATGCTCTGAGTAACCGGAAATCACCCATTGGGATTTTTTGTGATCTCTGAAAGGCTTTTGATTGTGTAAATCATGGAATACTTCTAGATAAGCTCAAGTACTGCGGTATGAATGGGACAGTGCTCAAATGGTTTAAATCATACCTAACTGGAAGAGTGCAGAAAGTTGATATAAGCAGTTCACATAATATGTAAAAAAACTGGTGATTTCTCAAACTGGGGAACAATCAAGAATGGGGTGCCGCAAGGTTTGGTCTTGGGTCCTCTGCTGTTCTTAATATATATTAATGACTTGCCATTCTATATTCACGAAGATGCAAAGCTGGTACCTTTTGCCGATGATACAAGTATAGCTATCACACCCAACAGACAAGAATTAACTGGTGAAATTGTAAACGATGTTTTTCAGAAAATCATTAAATGGTTCTCTGAAAATGGGCTCTCATTAAACTTTGACAAAACACAGTATATACAGTTCCACGCAGTAAATGGAATGACACCATTAATAAATATAGACTTCGATCAGAAATCGGTAGCTAAGGTAGAATATTCAAAATTTGTAGGTGTATGCATTGATGAGGGGTTGAACTGGAGAAAACACACTGAAGATCTGCTGAAACGTTTGAGTTCAGCTACTTATGCTATTAGGGTCATTGCAAATTTTGGCGATATACATCTCAGTAAATTAGCTTACCACGCCTGTTTTCATTCTCTGCTTTCGTATGGCTTCATATTCTAGGGTAACTCATAATTGAGTAAAAGAGTGTTCATTGCACAAAAGCGTGTAATCAGAATAATTGCTGGAGCTCATCCAAGATTATCCTGCAGACACTTATTTAAATAGCTAGAGATCCTCACTGTAGCCTCACAGTATATCCATTCACTTATGAAATTTGTTATTAACAATCCGAATGAATTCAAAAGTAATAGCAGTGTGCATGGCTACAACACTAAGAGAAAGGATGATCTTCACTACTCAAGGTTAAATCTAAGTTGGCTCAGAAGGGGGTAAATTATGCTGCCACAAAAGTCTTTGGTCACTCGCCTAATAACATCAAAAGTCTGACAGATAGCCGTATAGCATTTAAAAGTAAATTAAAAGAATTTCTTAATGGCAACTCCTTCTACTCATTAGATGAAGTTTTGGGTATCGTAAGTGGGTAATTTCCCCAACCCCCACAAAAATAAAAATATTAAGTGTCATGTAATATTTTGTGTAATGTAGTATCTTGTATAGACACCTTTTATTAACCTGACATGCTCCACATCATTACGAAGTGTCGTATTCATGATCTATGGAACAAGTACTAATCTAATCTAATCTAATCTGAACGACCATTCTATATGAAGCTGCTCAAAGCTGACGGGTGGAATCAGTTACTGGAATTGACCCAATGCACATATCACTTGAACACAACTCAACTTCATGCAGAAACACTGAAACTGTCCTGACATTTGTTGGTCCACTTAATGGGTGATTTGAAGTTTCATCTGTACAAAATGAAGCTGATTTAAGAGTTTAGAGACACTGGTAGGCAAAACAGACTTGCCAACTGTACTGAAAGACGTGTAGTTGTTAACCAAGAGCCACTGTTTCTCCAATAGCTGCTGCTGGTCAATGAAGGAAACTTTTCATGACTAGACTTGTCAATAAGCAAAATTGTTTGGTAATTAGTCTTAGGAAAATCCTGGATATTTTTATGGAAAGCCTCAGAAGAGTCCAAAAGTTGTGGTATGGCATGCAGATGACATGTGTGGAATTATTGGTCCGTATTTTTTTTTGTGGAGGATACTAGACTGTGAGTGCCAACTGCTTCTGTAAAATGTTGCAAATTTTCTCTGTAAAATATTGCAAATTTTCCTCTGTAAAATGTTGCAAAACTTCCACATTCTGGAATTGAAGCAAGAGGGTTGCTGAATAACATTCGATTTCAGCAGGATGCTGCCAAAATGTGGTCATGCTACGACAAACACTGTCAAATGGTGTGGTATCCCATTTTGCTGATGTGATGTGGTCATTTCATTCCCCAGATTTGACATCTATACATTCAAATAAGCGCCGTTCTGCAGCGTATTTTAAGTTGTTTTGGAAGCCTTCCCACAATACCTTCAGCTGTATATCCAGGCAAACTGGGCACATTCCGAGAAATTCTTTTTGAAGTGTAGTGAGGTCTTATGCAATTGGGCCACATTTTGTAGTAACTACCAGTTGACGTACTTGTAAATCGTAATTGTATTGAATTACTACTAGCATTTCTCTTGTTTCTGTTATTATTTGGAGGTGGTAGATACAATACATGTCATCTTGTAGTTGAGTACTGTCCTTCGATGTGTATTGGTTTGTACTTCAGTAGAAATATTTATCTGTATGTGATATGTGTGGTTTGAAAAGGTACTTGTCCTTCATTGTCAGTGTTAACATTAAAAGACTCAAATGCTTATTAGAGTTTGGCTTTTCTTCACAGCTGCAATGAAACGTTCTGCTACAGAACAGTCGACATGTTCCGTAATTT